>NC_085957.1:4150090-4454129 GCF_963556715.1 Cydia fagiglandana
GACTATACAGTTTGGCACAAGCCCGCTCCGTAGATCTTCGAAATCGACTCCACGCCACACCGCGTTCGCGGCTTCGTGCCGCGATTCGCGCACGAGTGTGGAGCGGGCTTCAATCATTCGATCAATCGAAGCATTAGCCCCCATTTGCACGACAGCTTTTTCAACGCGCGTTCGAATGGCACAAATGGATACATATGTATTTATTTACACGATGGAGGTGGCGCTTTTTACTAAGCTTTGTTGGATTTTCGGATTTAAGCCTTGGTCGTTAAATCGAAGAGTGCGAACAGATTCAAGCGCTTTTTTAATGCGCGTTGAAAAAGCTGTCGTGCGAATGGGGACTTATAGTATTACGTAATGTTACCATGGAGATCCGTCCACAACGTTACCATGGAGAACTGTCCACAACATCTCGTCAAAAATCGATTTTTATTGTAGCGTGCGGCGTGCGTAAGTTATTGAATACTTAGTGTTGAATAAATTTTGGATGGATTTGAAACAATATCTTCTTCAATCAAAAATCCTACCTTTACTTGACGTTTACGTTAAAAACGAAGTGTTAATTGTTACTTAATTATTATACTAGTTGACGATGGAGTCGTCTGCTGTCGTCGCTGAGAGTAGCTGCGTGAAGGCTGAGCCCTGTGAGGATGTATGTATAAAAGAAGAGACCACATTCGAGACAGTCTCTGTGAAAACGGAGCCCTGTGAGGATGTGTGTATAAAAGAAGAGACCACGTTCGAGGGAGTGTCTGTGAAAGCTGAGCCTTTGGACGATGTGTGTGTAAAAGACGAGTCGGCCGGCGTGAGCGCGGCGGCGGCGCTGTACACCTATCACGTCAAGAAAGATGAGCTCGTGCTCGGCCCCGTGCTGGTGGAGCGGCGCGGCGTGCGACCACCAACAGGTCAGGATTCTATTAAAGGTACACTAAGGTACACCGAAAGTACAATATGTTCCAAAATATTTCGTTCAAATTCGCTGAGGTCCACCCGCCATCCTGACATTCGATAATTGTCTGTTACTTTTCTGAAATTTAGTTTGTTAGTATTACAACTAGCCAAGACAAGTGACTGTATAATATAATTATTATCTGAAAAACGTGATACATATTTAATAGTAAAATAAATCATTTTTGTTGCAGGGCAAACTCCAAGGATGAAATCAAGTGACAGAGAAATATACCTATACAAATGTGCCCAGTTTAGTTATGCTAGCAGCAATATAGGACATTTGAAAGTACATGTAAGAAAACACACTGGTGACAAGCCTTTCAAATGTGCCCAGTGTAGTTATGCTAGCAGCCATAAAGGTCATTTGCAAGTTCATGTAAGAAAACACACTGGCGACAAGCCTTACAAATGTGATCTGTGTAGTTATGCTAGCAGCCAGAAAAGTTATTTAAATGTTCATGTAAGAACACATACTGGCGACAAGCCTTACAAATGTGCGCAGTGTAGTTATGCTAGCAGCCATAGAGGACATTTGCAAGTTCATGTAAGAAAACACACTGGCGAGGAGCCATACAAATGTGAACACTGTAGTTATGCTAGCAGCCACAAAGGTAATTTGCAAGTTCATCTAAGAAAACACACTGGTGAAAAACCTTACAAATGTGAGCTATGTAGTTATGCTAGCAGCCATAAAAGTCATTTGAAGGTTCATCTAAAAAGACACACTGGCGACAAACCTTACAAATGTGAACATTGTAGTTATGCTAGCAGTAGTAAATGTACTTTGAAGGTTCATCTAAGAAATCACACTGGTCAAAAACCTTACAAATGTGAACAATGTAGTTATGCTAGCAGCCAGAAAGGTGCTTTGAAGATTCATCTAAGAAAACACACTGGTGAAAAACCTGACAAGCCTTACAAATGTGAACAATGTAGTTACGCTAGCAGTCGCAGTGATCAATTACGAGTCCATGTAAAGCAACATAATGGAGAGAAGAGAGAAGCTAACAAGACTATGGAAGGTATAATCATATGTGCTATGTTTATTTGATATGTTATTGGATAGATTTACAAACCATCTCAATTATTTTCAATATCAACTAGCATCAGCTACGTACGACTGCGGACATC
Organism: Cydia fagiglandana; assembly: GCF_963556715.1. Taxonomy (NCBI): domain Eukaryota; kingdom Metazoa; phylum Arthropoda; class Insecta; order Lepidoptera; family Tortricidae; genus Cydia; species Cydia fagiglandana. The sequence goes on from NC_085957.1 coordinate 4,152,173, forward strand.
AGAAAGTGAAAAACTTGACTCTAATCCATATCAAACAAGCTAATTGAACAAGAAACGTACAAAAATATCGCCTTTCTTTGTAAATAGAGTTAAAGTATGCTGGAGCAGCGGCCAGCAGCAGGCGGCCCTCGCTCGCCGCGCACGGCGACGCGCGTGACGCCGCGCACGACCACACTTACAATGCTACTCCACCAGATTAGTGCCGCCGCTCCTCCAGGCTAGTGCCGCCGCTCCTCCAGGTTAGTGACGCCGCGCACGACCAGCTCGATAAAATACCATCATATGTACGTACCTACTGTAAAACAACTAATTACATTTCTTGATTTTCTTGTTTTCAAAATTAAAATTTCAAAATCATCTTTATTCAAGTATAAGTAACAATATATCATCTTAAGCAAATTAGCATAGCAATTTATGGATGTTATTATTATTATCATTCTTTAAACTTATATACTTATTATAGGTACAAAATACAAATCAAATTTAATAGTAAGAATTTCGAAATAGGATTGTTAAACATTAAAATAAGAGAGTACATATTTTTACTAGTCTAGAGTAACTCCTATTAGTCAAAAAAACGGAGTGTATTAATATACCTACTGGTAGCTGTGCTATTAGTTAAAACACTAGTATTAATCCAGTAACTTTGTCGAATTTTGTAACCTGGCTCTTTTGCGTCAAATCCGGTAGTTCTGATTTTTTGCAGACTTGTTTATGATGTTGGATTATTCATCCAAGTTTGTGACTTCGAGCGCCGAACGCAACTTTGTCAAAATTAGAATAAACCGCATTTTTTTTTAGATTTGGGCGATTATAACCCTAAAGTACTAGTTTTTGGTAGTAACTTAGGTCGTTTTTAAAGTAGACTAAATTTGCTACAATAAGACACTAGAATTGTCTCTGTACATCTAATATTTTCCGAGACAAAGCCTTTCAAAATGTTATATTTAAATTTTTATATTTTTAAATATTTTTTCAAAATAGGCACTCATACATTTTTTTATGGAATATAAATATTTTGTAGAACGTGCCGGTGATGAATTCCATATAAATTACCAACCTAACCCTTATATTATAGCTAAGAACTGACGTAAAATTATAAAATTTTGAAAGGCTTTATCTCGGAAAATATTATATGTACAGAGACAATTCTAGCGTCTTATTGTAGCAAATTTAGTCTACTTTAAAAGCGCCCTAGGAAGTTACTATCAAAAACTAGTACTTTAGGGTTATAATCGCCCAAATCTAAAACAAAATTGCGGTTTATTCGATTTTTGACAAAGTTGCGTTCGGCGCTCGAGGTCACAAACTTGGATTATTTATTGGGCCAACATCATAAACAAGCCCGCAAAAAATCAGAACTACCGGATTTGACGCAAACGCAAAATGTATAATTTTACTGTATTAAATATCTATAGTTCGTTCTTTTTTAGCATTAGAAAGAACTCCACAGAAGTTAGCGTGCAGTTTTTATCAGGCTCTTCAATGTTAATAATTATTGAATTATCTAATGTAGCATGATCAATACAGATAATTTACTTCAAATTATTACCGCTGCGAAGTTCTTTCTAATGCTAAAAAAACGGACTATATATCATGGTCGCATTTTTATCACTTGTCATGCAATGCGTCACACTTTCGCACTTACATATTTGTTAGAACGTGACAGACATGGTGACAAATGATAAAAGCCGACCATATTAGCCCTACTGGAACCGTGCAAGTACTAACAGGCAGTGTTGTTCTCAGGCCTCGAGAGCGGCCTCGCCGTGTCGGACGCGGAGACCAAGAGAACGACAGACGAAGAGAAGACCGCATCGTTATACACCGGATAGGACTTGATGTCATCACGACAATAATAAAATAATGTTTGTGGGATTATGTTAGGCCTCGTAATAAAAACCAAAACTAAACTTCACTTGTTTTATTTAAGTAAGAAAAACTAATTATTTAGAATATTTAACACCTTAACGCACGTTTGCTCGCTCACCATTCAAATCGTTCTCCCCGTCCCTTTCGCACCTCTTGTCATCCTTCTCTCTCCCTTACGTTCCGTTTCACGCTATCTCCTTACGTTCCATTCCTACATTCTCGGCTGTCCTGCACATCATCATCTGCCCTCAGATATGCTTCACACGTTCATTCATCTGCTCATCATTCATTCAACATCATAAAGGTAAGTACACGGTAAGTATCTTAACTCTATTTTACATCAAAGTGCCATACTGTCAGTTAAAGAGTTACTATTAATTTAAACACCTCTACTACACATCTAAGGAAATTGAGCATTTTAATATGGCACCACATTTACTGAAATCTAGAAAACATTGTTAATATTTTTAACTCTCATCATACATTTTAAACATACTGGAAATAGCTGACAGCATAAGTAGCATAGAAACATTTTACAACTTTTTAACATTTTAGCTGCCTTTAACATTTAACCAAAAAATAACATCGTAAATTATGCATCTTAACTTAAACATTTAGGAACCAGGAATTTCTTACATGAGATCAATTCTATATGCAAAAGGTCCGTCTTTTATATTAAACAAAATTTGCCAATCAAGGAATAAGAGAAAAAGGGCTAGACTACTACCTGTATCACTCGCAGTCCTCCTCAGGCCATCTTTTCATGAAGTCCGCAGACGTGGCTGTCTTGTTGGGACCCTCTGTGCCGCTGTACAACTTCTCCACGTCATATCGGTCGTTACGCTTCACCTTGGTTACCTTATAAGGTCCGAAGAACTTTGGCTTGAGCTTAAGCCCTGGCCCGAACTGTGTCCTCTTTATCGCGACAAGATCGCCTACCTCGTAATTGTAGCTCTCTTTCCTCTTCCTATTGAAACTTTTCTTATTTTCTTCTTGAATCTTCTGAATCTGTTCTTTAGCTTTCTGTCTTAGACTTTCTCTTTCTTCATCGAACTGGGATATGGTTTCCTGTTGTAAAAGGTTCAATATCTCGACATCCTCCTTGCACTTCATCCTAGTGCCGGTCAACAGCTGGAATGGCGAGGTATCTATACTTCTTTGGTAAGTACTGTTTATAGCTCTCTGTACTCGTCCGACATGCTTGTACCACGTAGATTGGTCTTCAATGCATAGCTTCGTTAGCATTGGGATCATAATGCGGTGCATCCTTTCTACCTGACCATTCGCCCTTGCTATTCCAGTGGTAATAGTCACATGCTGGATTCCTTCATCTTCACAGTACTTCTGGAACGCTCCACTAGTGAATGCTGTACCTCTATCCGTGATAATACGTGTGGGGTTACCAAACGTCTGCTGCTGTAGCTGCAACTTACTGATTACTTCTGCGCTGGATGTTGACTTCGTCGGGTAGAGCCACACAAACTTCGTGAATGCATCCACAACGGTAAGTATATGATTGTAGAGCTTCTTCGTTTCTGTCAGTGGTCCTATGTGATCCAGGTGCAAAGTATGCAGTGGAGTACCTTCTTTAGCAATAGGATTTAGAAATCCTTCCTGCTTCCCCTCTTTTCTTGTTGCTAATAAGCATGGTATGCAGCTCGTGACTACTTCTTCTATTTTCCTATCCATGTTTCTTATGTAGTAATCTTTGCTTATAGCTTCCTTCATCTTTCTCATAGCAAAATGACCGTTACTATGCACCTTCTTGATTACTTCTTTCTCCATTACCTTAGGCACCACCAGTTGCCGTTGGTCTCCTTTGTATAGTATGTCATTTTCTAAATAAAAGTCATTGTAACGCCCATCTTTCAAAATCAGCTGTTTAATGGCATTGAGCTCCTCATCTCTTTCTTGAGCTTGACCAATCTTCTCATGTAGGCTTACTACTGCGGCCACATATGGGTTCCGGCTAAGCGCATCTGCGTGCGGCATCTTGGCACCAGCTCGATGCTCTATCTCATAGTCATATTGGTCCAGTAGTAACACCCATCTTGCCACTTTTGGTGTCAACTCCTTCTTCTTCAAAGTGAGCTCAAATGCTTGACAATCTGTCACAATCTTAAAATGGATACCGAACAGATAGTGGTGGAATTTCCTCACACTTTCCACTATAGCTAGAGCTTCAAGTTCATAGCTAGAATATCGACTTTCTGCTTCACTCGTACGTCTACTTCTATAGTATACAGGGTGCAGTTCTCCATCTTCACTGGCCTGCAGAAGTATACCTGCCAGAGCCTGGCTTGACGCATCTGTGTGAAGTTCGGTATGAAGCTTCGGGTTGAAAATCTTGAGAACTGGCTCACTCATCAACTTCTGTTTCAAAATATTGAATGCTTCTCGCTGCTCAGGACCAAAAATAAACTTTGCATCCTTTTTCATCAAATCTGTTAAGGGTCTGGCTATCTGTGCATAGCCCCTTATATACTTTCTGAAATATGAGGTTAATCCGATGAAGCTTTGGATCTGCCTGACATTCCTGGGCTCAGGGTATCGCGCTACTGCTTCCACCTTCTCTGGACTTGGCTGCACTTCACCTTCTTTAACCAGATGGCCTAGGTACTCAATCTCTCGGCATATCAACTTGGCCTTCTTCCAGTTAATTTCAAGTCCATACTCCGCAGCAACCTCCAACACCCGTCGCAGCCTTAGCAGGGCATCTTGCTCCGTCTGGGCTGGAATTATAATGTCATCTATGAATACCATCATTACACCTTCTTGCATCAAATCTTTAAATATAGTGGTAATGAACCTCATGAAATACTTCGGACTGACTGATAACCCGAAAGGGGCTCTCAGGAACTCCCATTGGCCGTGATGGGCCACAAATGAAGTGTAGGGCACAGACTCCTTACTAATCTTTAAATGGAAAAACCCATTTTTAAGGTCTAACACACTGAACAACTTAGCGTCTCTCAACTTGTCAATCAAATCCTCAATCAGTGGCAGGGGAAACTCATCTTTAACCATCTTACTGTTCAACAATCGATAATCAACACACACTCTGGTTGAACCATCTTTTTTCTTGACAAGGACTAGCGGGCTACTATATTCGGAATAACTCACCTGTATAATTCCTTTTTGCATCCACTCATTAACCTGTTCCTCTACAATGTTCTGCTCCACTATGGAAAGCCTTCTGGGACGCTGCGCCACTGGAATGTCATCCTTAAGAATGATTTTCAGCTCGATCGGCGCCTCCCTAGTCTGCACGGGTTCGTATTCGGCGACCAGGCGCTCGACCTCTTCCCTAACGGTACCATCGCGTACGTGATCTGAAACAGTGAACACCTCACACACACATTCCACACGCGCCAGCCATCCCTCATCCTCAAGTGGCAAGAACTTTACGGAACCTTTGCACATAACCATGGTCACAGTGTCAAGAAATTCCCGACCTACAATACATTTATACGGCATACAATCATTAGGTACAACGTGAAATATAGTATCGTCATAGCGCGTCTCGTCGATAATCAAGTTAGCGTAGAACTTGCCGTAAGGAAACACATCTTTCATTCCGAGTCCGGTAAACACAGAATCGTCATCGCACATTTTCACTTTAAGTTCGTCGAAAGAGTCCTTACTTATCAAGTTGAATCCACTGCCCGAATCAATTAACGCCGATATTTCCACTCCGCACAAATTAATCGACTTCATCGGCTTTTTCTTATAAGTTTTCGTCTTCGCATCGTCATTTTTAGTCGCAATGTTTACATCCTGCCGGTAACTGTCAACGCTGTCATCCGCCATATTGACGTCTGTCTCCTCATTGGCCAGAATTCCAAACATGGCCGACTGCCGACGAATATCCACCGCTGCAGGCTGCTTTACCGACGGAGATGCTTGCTGTCTCGCTTTCTCACCCGCGCCGCTTATGCGAGACTGCTTTACCGACGAATCCGCACCGCCAGCTGAGCCGCCAGCCGCGCCGGCGCCGCCGCCGCCGCGTTCCTTGGATTTCGTTGGACACTCTCTGCTTATATGACCAAAATCGTTGCAAAAATAGCATTTCACCCCTCTAGTACATGTTACCGCCAGATGATCTTCTTCACCACACTTGTAGCACCTTTTTCGACTGGATGATGACGATGAACTATTATGCTTCGTGTCTTTTTCTATCTTATTAGGTTTAGCTTCTTTATCTTCTTTCTTCGTTTTAGTCTTCATTTTTTCATACAAAAGCAACTTCTCCTTGAGTACGGGATAAGTAGTAGCCCCGTATAATATAGATTTATTCGGTTCGTAGTCCGTAATGCCGTCAACGATGTATTGTATCGCGACGTAATCCGGAAACTTAGCTCGCTTACCGAGCTCCTTCATAATGAGCATGTATTGGTAGCAAGACTCTTCTCTTCTCTTCTTTCTGTTGCCCATGAGCTCGTGCATTTCCTTAGTGTTGATTGCATCCGGGAACTCTTTAAGCAATGCCGCCTTGAGCTCGTCGTACTTCTTAAAGGTTTTCTCGGACTGTAACCATAACGCCGCCGTGCCCACCAAGGATCTACGCGCCACTACGAGCTTCTGAGCCTCCGTCCAGTTGAAGATTTCTGAGTTATCTTCTATATCTTGCGCCCATTTCGACGCTGTGTGTGCTTTATCATCGCCGCTAAACTTCGTGATACTGTCCGTCATGACAGTGAGATTTAAAAGACTAGCACACGCGTCCGCCATTTTCTCGTCTTGAATATCTGTGTTTAGAATATTCAAAATGCTATCTTCGTCTTGATCGTCGTACATCAACTTCGTTTTTGCGTCGTGTCGTCGTGTTGGAATGGAGAACAATCTTTAGCCGTGTTCTGGTACCGCCGCCGCCTTTTCGCCGGTACGCGTTGCGCACGACCACGTGCCACCGTCGTTCAACTTTTTGGTTTTTCGAGGCAATCCCGGACGAGCCCCCAAAATTATGTGGGATTATGTTAGGCCTCGTAATAAAAACCAAAACTAAACTTCACTTGTTTTATTTAAGTAAGAAAAACTAATTATTTAGAATATTTAACACCTTAACGCACGTTTGCTCGCTCACCATTCAAATCGTTCTCCCCGTCCCTTTCGCACCTCTTGTCATCCTTCTCTCTCCCTTACGTTCCGTTTCACGCTATCTCCTTACGTTCCATTCCTACATGTTTATAAATATTTAGAAAAACGCACTTAATTTTTTTAGAAGTTGGCAGAAATGAAATATAACGACTATAGATTAATAAGGTGTTGAACTGTTTTTGTATTTATTGAGAATGTCTGTGAAAACAAATTATAAATGAAAACATTCACCGTCTTGAGTTGGGTGGCACTTGAACCCACGACCACCGGATCGCTAGTCCGGTGCTCTTCCGTCTATAGTTCGTTTTTTTAGCATTAGAAAGGAGGTAAGCGATTTTGACATGTCATTTTATTGAAAAACTTTTTTTTAAAATCAGTAGCTATTATGAAAGCTGAAGAATATAAATTATCGTATTAGAGTCATACTAATTGTTACATATTTGCCGTGACTTATTTTTAAAACGTGTTTTTAGGGTTCCGTACCCAAAGGGTAAAACGGGACCCTATTACTAAGACTTCGCTGTCCGTCCGTCCGTCCGTCTGTCTGTCACCAGGCTGTATCTCACGAACCGTGATAGCTAGACAGTTGATATTTTCACAGATGATGTATTTTTGTTGCCGCTATAACAACAAATACTAAAAACAGAATAAAATAAAGATTTAAGTGGGGCTCCCATACAGCAAACGTGATTTTTGACCAAAGTTAAGCAAACGTCGGGCGTGGTCAGTACTTGGATGGGTGACCGTTTTCTTTTTGCATTTTTTTCCGTTTGTTTTGCTTTATGGTACGGAACCCTTCGTGCGCGAGTCCGACTCGCACTTGCCCGGTTTTTCAATAAAAAGACACATTAAAATTGTTTACCTTATTTCTGCAGACGTTTTACCTTGATACAAAATCAATGTATGTGAAGCAGGGATGTTGCGAATATTCGCATCCGCACGCAATCGCGGAACTTTCGCATTATTTTCAACATCCGCTTAAAATCGATGCGGAGCTTATGCGGATGCGGATGTCGAAGTCGGTGCAGGAACGTCTTAGCGGCGGCGTAAGTGCTAGGTAATTTCGTCAGTACCTATAACGAAATCGTCTAAATCCAGAAAAGTCGGCCAAGTTACTGTTTATTAAATATAACGCACCTATATTCTTGCACAAATACTAAACGTATCGTCTTTTTTTTAATACTCAAAGTGTAGTATATTACGTTTTTTAAGTTACCTAATCTTGACATCCGCATCAGCGGATGAGTCTTGAAATATCCGCATCCGCGGATGTCAAAAAATCTTCATCCGCAACATCCCTGATGTGAAAGTGTAGATTCATAAGATGTTTAAACGGTATCGTCTTCGGTCGTCCCATTCGTTTTTGGTCAAGTTCTTAAATTAGTCCTATTCTGCTTTCGTCACTCATTCTACATTCGTCACAATCGTCGGTGGCTTTCAATGTAGAATGAGTGACGAAAGCAGAATAGGACTAATTTAAGAACTTGACGAAAAACGAATGGGACGACCCAAGACGATACCGTTTAAACGTGTATAATATTTTACCTGAGAATTAGTCTGTAGAGACAAGTAAGCTAAAATAAACACACATTTGTTTATACTTAGTTTATTAAACTACATCAGGCGTATCTCACTCCGCGATTTCGTCGCTTTGCTACAGGTAGCTAAAAGTACATCCGTTCGACCCCAATTTTGGGGTTTGCCATAAGCCGCGCGTGGCGCTGTCGCCACCTAGCGGCCATATCTGTGCTGATCGTAACAGACGCGTTTTGTTAAAGAGTGAGTCTTCTGTACCTAGTACTATTATTTATTCTGTGACTACATGTTTGTTTCTTGCTTCCCCTTCGAGACCCTAATGATAGTGCATATTAATCGTTGGTTATCATGAATAGTGGCATAAAACAAAATGAAATGCCGTTCAGTTTAAATCTTACCAGTAAAAGATAGAATATTAAATGCAATAGCATTTCATTTTGAGTTGTGCCACTATTCATGATAAGCAACGAATTTGTACACTTTAGAAAAACACATTCATTCAGGCGAAATAAACCTTATTTGTACAGTTTTTAGGGTTCCGTACCCAAAGGGTAAAACGGGACCCTATTACTAAGGCTTCGCTGTCCGTCCGTCCGTCTGTCACCAGGCTGTATCTCACGAACCGTGATAGCTACTATAGCTAGACAGTTGAAATTTTCACAGATGATGTATTTCTGTTGCCGCTATAACAACAAATACTAAAAACAGAATAAAATAAAGATTTAAATGGGGCTCCCATACAACAAACGTGATTTTTGACCAAAGTTAAGCAACGTCGGGAGGGGTCAGTACTTTTTCTTGTTTTTTTTTTGCATTATGGTACGGAACCCTTCGTGCGCGAGTCCGACTCGCACTTGCCCGGTTTTTCTTCTGCCATACTGCAGGGCAGTTTGTTGGCAGAGGGAACTTTAAAACATAGATGGGTAGACTTAGCTAATTGCCTAATTTCGTTATCTGCCTCTCTATCGATCGAATATGCAAGAGTGATAGAGAGGCAGAAACCGAACTTTCGATTGTCGTGTTTCACGGTAGGCCATGTGATTGAGCTAGGGACGCCTTCTACGCAGAGTTTTGCTTAATATTCCCTTTTTTTTTACAATTATGGCCTGGATGCGAGTCCTTTAAGCCAAATTCCCTATTTTCGTAGAAAGCGTTATTTCAGCTATATTTTCTTGATTTTTTTTTAGTTAAATAATTCGCTGAAAAAAGGGGATAATAAAGGTGATGAAATAGGGGGGGTTGTTTTATAAGTTATTAATGAACTTAATGTGCTGTACATACTTAGCTTTAATCTATTACACAATAAATTACAATTACAATAAAATAAAATTCCATTTTCATTACGATTAATATATTTATATATTTCAAGTATTTCTCACAAACCAAATAAAAATATAAGTATTGACGTTCACAATGATCAAATATTTACAAATAAAATAAATACTATACTTAAACAAGATATTGTAAGACTTTAGTTAAAAGCAAACGAAAAACATTAACCCCCTTATTCATAAACGTCTACTAAAGTTGACAAGCCGATAATAATCGTTTGTCCCTTTCCGACGTATTGGTATGATAAAAAGGGACGAACGATTATTATCGGCTTGTTAACTTTATTAAACGTTTATGAATAAGGGGGTAAGTGAATACTAAATTAACCCCTAAACTACCTAGTAACACACGTGTGAAACTAACTCAATTTGGTTCGTAGTGACTCAGTATCACACGTGTGCTACTGTAGAGCAATTTGCTTAGCATTAGTTTTTTGTATGTTTTTTTTGTATTCAAGTGAAACAACTTATTATGTCACTCCTTGTCGTGGTTTTATACGTGTCCCTGGAAAACTCTTAAAACACCGATTATTATTGTATTTACATTTACCAAACCGGCATGTCTATGGTAGTCAAGGTTAGGAACCGGTTTTTCTTCATATAAAAATTACCGGTATTAATTACGTTCTTTTTCGTTCTTTGGTTTATTATTTAATTTTTAATGGGACAATCTAATAATACGAAGTTGTTAACTAAATACGTGATTCAGTTCTACGTAATGAGCATTAAATAATTTAAAATATTGGGCTCTTTCGGGTTTTACAAAAAACCCGGTTCCGAGCCCTGATTGTAGTTATAAACAAGGCTCGGGAACCGGTTAAATTTCCAAACCGTTATCATGTACCTTGGCGCAAAAACTTTTTTACTACGCTTGAAAAACTGTTACTTTTAAACCGGTTTTAGGAAAACATTTCCATAAAGTTGTGAATTATGTTTAGAAAAATAAAAACCGGTTTCTTCCTATGTCGGATGTTTAAAGGGGCCCACTGATTAACAGTCCGCCGGACGGTATCGGCCTGTCAGTTAGAACAAAATTTTGACAGTTCCGAACAACTGACAGGCCGATACCGTCCGGCGGACTGTTAATCAGTGGGCCCCTTAAGTGGCACACCACCAGGCCGGATTATTTAGGTTACAATAAAGTTCTTAAAACGTTCGCGTTCTTATGAAAGTTCGGAGGAAAACCGAAATAAACCAGTATTTTATAAACCGGTTCCGAGGCTTGGTTAATAGCCATTTCTAGAATGGGTCATCTAATATTGTCCCTTGGGACACGGGATAGAAAAAAACCAGACAAGAAAAACAACACTTAAAAGTTGAACCACCCATTTACTTAGTATATTGTGATGTGATGAACATATGAATGATATGTATTACTAATTCGGATCCTTCTGTGATTTATAAATGATAGTTAAGTAGTATAACTAAGTGGATAAACCCGCTGTCAGGGGGGCGAAACTAATCGTTTCGGGCATGCACGGCTCTGTTCGGCTCAGCATTGCTCCGAGCAATTTTTAGCTTTGCGTGTACGACCACAACAATAAATTTGATCCTAGTATTTCCATTATACACATTTCAAAGTGCATAATAAATTAGAAGATTATTAATATTAAATTGTATCTGTTGTGTGTGCCCAATGCCCATTAGCGGATACTATAAGCACAGAATAAATAATAGTACTACCGTACAGAAAGGAAACTTCCTACAAAACCGAAGTTTAACAGCGGTTCAGGGACGAATCATGCTGTCCCTGTCTAATGTATGGCACTATCTCTTTCGGCTGTTTAGGGTTGTCAAAATTCAAGTAATTATCTTATCTGTGGTTGTGCACGCAAAGGGACGTCAAGTTGTGCCGGCCCTAATAATTGTTCAGGGTAATGCTGCGCCGAACGGAGCCGACAAAGCCCGAACTCTCTATTTTCCAATCCCTGCTATACCTAAGTACAGACATCCTTATGACGTAACTTCATAATAATAACAATTAAAGACAACCCCAAGGCAATGAACCGATTTTGATTAAATGTGTCTAGGAACCAGTGCAAGTAAACCGGTTTAAAAAAAACTGCATTCAAACCTGTTTACAATCTAGTGTCACAGACAAACGCACATACATAGCAGCCTAACTTATAATACCCTCCTTTTTGTCTCTTTTTCCTCGCGTTGTCCCGGCATTTTGCCACGGCTCATGGAAGCCTGGGATCCGCTCAGCAACTAATCCCATGAAAGCGACTGCCAATTCAATAAACTAGGCCTTATTGGAATTAGCCCGGTTTCCTCACGATGTTTTCCTTTACCGAATTGAGACTGGTAAATATCAAATGATATTCTTACATAAGATCCGAAAAACTCATTGGTACGTGCCGGAGTTTGAACCCGTGACCTCCGGATTGCAAGTCGCACGCTTCCCACCAACGCCTCCTAGGCTGTTTGTCGAGGGTTCAACTGTAAAAAAACTATGATAATTCGATAGGCTTTAAACTTTGCACACTCTCAATAACAATGGGTTTCCTCCCTTTCCTTTTAGGTACTTTATTACACACGTGCTGTAAAAAGAAATAGGCTCTTTTAAAAGTTCTCTTACAATTATTACACTCATAGTTCCTACCATAGTTATTAGTGTGTTTCTCTTCCATATGTTTTTTAATTGTGATTTTCAGATACATTTTCCTACATATATGACATTGTACTTTAACCCTAGACCTATTATGGACTGGATATATACTAGATAAATCTGTTATTTTTGTGTTGGTATCACTGACTTTTATACCCGTGTTCTCGTCAAGTTTCCTCATCACTAGAGTGTTGTGGCCGGTTTTTTTTATTTCCAGTACACTATTTGAATTTAGAACGTTTTCGAACCACACTTGGTTTATTTTTTTTAATTCGCAGTACGGAGTCTTGGCTTGTAGGTTGAAGTGTTCTCTCCGTATGTGGTACGTGAGTTGGAACCTCTGGTTGAATGTTTTCTCGCATACTTGACACTTGAAGTTTGAGGCAGCTTTGTAACTGTGAAAAAAGACAAATTTAATTTATTTATAGCCTTAGGGCCCCCCCACATCTGGCGTCTTTCGAGCGTCGGCGTCTATAATTCTATGGCCGACGTCGACGCAACTGCGCAGCGACGTCATTTTCCATAGCGCTGGACCGACGCCGACGCTCGAAAGACGCCAGATGTGGGGGGGGCCCTTACATCAGAAATACATTTTATACTATATCTATAGTTTTCCTTAATCTACAATAACCGATTCTGTGTGCCTTTGCGCAAAGGCCTCCACCAATCCTCTTCACTATTCCTTATTTTGCACTAATCTGATCCATGTTTCCTTCCAGCCATGTCTTCGATTTCATCGGATCATCTTTTTAATTACCTACCACTTTTATGTTCTCTATGGTGCTAGAGTGTTACAATTATGCTCAGTTTATCTCCTCCTCTAATAGTAAGGGCCCCCCACATCTAGCGTCTTTCGAGCGTCGGCGTCTACAACTCTATGGCCGCTGCTCGACGCAACGTCGACGCAACTGCGCAGCGACGTCATTTTCCATAGCACTGACCAGACGCCAACGCTCGACCCCACATCTAGCGTCTTTCGAGCGTCGGCGTCTGTCGGCGTCTGGTCAGCGCTATGGGAAATGACGTCGCTGCGCAGTTGCGTCGAGCGCGGCCATACAGTTGTAGACGTCGACGCTCGAAAGACGCTAGATGTAGGGGGGGGCTAAGTCCAGCCCACTTCCGTTTCAGTTCACTTCTATTTAATTAATTATAAATAAATAATAAAGGACATTATAACACAAATTGACTCAGCCCCATGGTAAGGCCAAGAAGGCTTGTGTTGTGGATACTCAGACAACGATAGATATAATATATAAATACATAGAAAACAACCGTGACTCATGAACAAATATCTGTGCTATCACACAAATAAATGTCCTTACCAGGATTCGAACCCAGGACCATCTACAGAGTCACAACCCACTAGGCCAGAACAGTCGTCAAATTTATTTTGAGCAAAAAGAATTTGAAATAGAGAGTTACTGTCATGGTAAACTATGTAGCTACAGTTCATTTACTGCCATCTTTCGACAGAAGATTAATACTGTTAGAACGCCATTTGACCTTGATTCTTTCACTGATATGTGTCAACTTGTTAAATATTAATATTAACGCCATCTACTCGAGAGTAGGCTGAAGGTTTTGTCTATGCCCTATACAGGGTAATTTTTGGACCATTAGCCATATTGTGCGAGGTGATTAGGTAGGCCATACTGAACAACTTTTTCTATGGGACCAACTCTGAAATCACAAAATTTTTTTTAGCCGTTTCATAAGTTTGATCGAGTTGTTGACGTTTTCTAGGGGAAGGCCAAATTTTTTTTGGGATTTCAAGGTTGGTCCCATAGAAAAAGTTGTTCAGTATGACCTACCTAATCCCCTCGCACAATATGGCTAATGGTCCAAAAATGACCGTAGTTATGCAGAAAACGATCAACTCATTTTTTTTTATCAATGCAGAAAGGGGCTGTCCATAAATTACGTCATCGATTTTTGACGATTTTGGACCCCCCCCCTATAATCATCCAAAAATCATGCTTCAAATGACCCCATTTCCTCCTACTTCATGCTACCGTCATCCGATGCCCAGACACAGGGCCCCTCCCTAAATTGAAATGACGTAATTTATGAATAGCCCCAAAGCGACCAAAGCTACTGAGTTAGTATGTAAGTCACTTTGACAAAAATAAAAAGTTGGTCGCTTTCTACAGAACTACAACGGTCAAATTACCCTGTATATTTTAACCCAAACAGCTAACTTTTTATCAAGCACTTCTGCATTGTGATCCATAGCGTGATTTCCACCGTAGTCTACAGTTACAAGCACATAGTTCAACTTGATTCACTTTTTAAATTGCCAGAAACTTTTATAAGTATTTTATAACACAATGATCATAAATTCTGATAGGTATTTTTTATGGCTAGACCAACTAGATAAGGCTAGTCTGTTAGTAACGGCGCATGTCGTTGCACATGCGCCTAAAACATAATTTTAATGCACTTTGCTCATACAGAACCAAGTAAATCAATACTGAGTTCAACCTGGCCTCTTTTCCTACAATTTGACATTTAAGATTTATGCAATCTTATTTTTGATTTTGATGCTTTTTACATGGTAGGCGTCCAATGGGAGGCGTCGAAATGTATAAAAATAATATAGGTACTTACGGAACGAACCAACCAACACAACAAAACAGGCATATATCCTGTATCTATTCAATTTACTGTGCCCTTATTAATGTTTAATATCTGGGAGACCGAGAGCTTTGCTCGGAAAACATTTAAAACCTCAAAAATGCGCGTTTTCCCAGAGTTAAGGTTTAGAATCGATTTATCGCCCCCGAAAACCACTATATAGCAAAATTCATCGAAATCGTTAGACCCGGTTCCGAGATTCCCGAAATATATATATAAATATACAAGAATTGCTCGTTTAAAGCATGTTTAAAGGCATTAGATAGATGTTTAATGGGTTTTTTTATTAATATGTACCTGTAATCGCCATGGATGCGAGCAGCGTGCGTGACCAAGTTGCCCCGATTTTTGAAAGTTATTTTACACCACTGACATTTCAATGAGTTCGCCACACCACAAGTCCGCAGGTGTTTCGATACCGTGTATTTTGTAGTGAACAATTTATTACAGACATCACAAATAAAATGAGTTTGGAGGCTGCTTGTTAGATCGTTATTTTGTGCCATATTGCAACATAATCAATCAGTCCGTTGGTTTCATTACGTGGAACCGAAGAGAAAATAACACATTTCGATGCATGTACATGATAAGATAATGAATATTCCAAGAAAAATTACACTTCAAGGTCGTGTATATAGTAATTTATTTACAATTTGCAAGTTGAAAACAACTTTCGATTGGTATCTGGTATTGGCGATTGACTGGGTGACAGCTGACAGCGACAGTGTTGCTGTGTTTTGAAAAACACTGCCAAGACTGTGTTGGGCTATACCGGACTACTGCAAGCTTGCGCGTTATCGGACTACTGCAAGCTTAGTGCCGTCAAAATTGTATAGCCGGACTTAACAACTTTGTCAGTAGAAAAAACGCGCAAAACGCAATTTATTATGAGACAATTGCCATTCGCGTAACAATTTTTAAAATTTGCTCTCTCGCTAAGCAAAGGTATCTGGTATCGGATTATACAACCCAATCTGCTACACGGATCCCTTGGTTTGTAGGGTTAATTATCGCCAGATCGGATATTGTTAAGGCCCCAGTACACAATGGGCCATCGCCGGCCACTCCAAGGGACGCAGCCTTGCGGTAGAATGAGATAGCAATATCACTTGCTCCCTCTAACGCATAAATGCGTCCGTTGGAGTGGCCGGCGATGGCCCATTGTGTACTGGGGCCTTTACAGCTCTCAGGCTGCGTTTCGGACACATACCACTTAGTTTCGGATTCATAATGGGTAAGAACCAGACCAAACTGCATTGAATGTGGGGTAAAGGAAGATGTGTTCCATATATTAGTGGAATGTGTCCAAAACGAGGTTGAGAGGTAAATTTCACGCTAATACAACACAACCACAACTGCAATTTATCTGACAGGTGAAGTGTATTTTTTGATTTTAGCCTACCCGCATTCAAAAAAGGCAAGGAAAATATATGAAATTGTTAACCTGGGAATTAAGCGTAGATGGTTTGTTTTGCTAGGTCACAATAAGGGTGACATTTTCAATTGTAAAAAGACCCTTTTTACAAAATAAATATTAAATAAAAAACGCTCTCACTTAAAGCCAGTTCAGACGGGAATAATTTTTCGCCAATCTGATTAAATTGTCTGATCAAATCAGGTGGCGGTGGTGTGGACGCACACGTCAATTTGGTTCCCCGATCGGTCGATTTGATCATCCCGTATGGATGGGCTTTAATCTTTAATTAAAGGCAAGGATAATTTATTAGGGGGATTAGGCTTAGCCCCCATTCGCACGACAGCTTTTTCAACGCGCGTTAAAAAAGCGCTTGAATCTGTCCGCACTCTAAATTCGATTTAACGACCAAGGCTTAAAGTCGAAAATTCAACAACGCTTGATAAAAAGCGTCACCACTGTCGTGTGAATACATACATGGCTATCCATTTGTGTCATTCAAACGCTTTTTTAACGCGCGTTGAAAAAGCTGCCGTGCGAATGGGGCCTAGTTGGTGATATTCGAACGCTTGTTATTAAAATTAATTCCCGAACTCGCTCGCTCGCCCGCTCGCAAACGCTTGGAGAGGCCTTTGTAAGGCCAAACATTTCATGGCTGTACAGTAACTAGTTTTGTACTCTGGCAACTTTCGTTGATGTTTGACGTTTTGACAGCTGCTTTGCTGATTTGTTTTCCTTTATTGAATTGGTTTTACGGTAAAATAAAATAGTAAAAGAAGAAGAAGAAGAAGAAAATTTAGATTGTATCCGCAGCTTTTTATTAAGAAATTGCAAAATGGTGAAAAATAAAATGATTGCTAAGAGCTGCCCGAAGTGTCATTCTCAGGTAATATTTTGACTCTTCATTTTTAATCTTTTAGAACATTATTACTTGTGGATTATTCATTTAGATAAGGTAAGTACCCCTATTAACGAGGGGGTTAAGCAACTTTTACAAAGACAGCCAAAAATGAAACATAAGCTGGCTCTGTATGAACAAATACATATTTTTTTATGACAGTTTGTACATTGAAATTTATATTTCATTCGTTTTTGGACTTATTTTGGCCAGTTAAATAGGAATAAATAATTATTAAACCTAAAACGTCGAAATCGCCTATTACCGTGGTAATTGATCATTGCTACCCAAATACCGCGGATAAGGGTTCCTTTTTACGAGTGTAGATAAACCCATCGCATTTTTAGTTCCTTCTTTATATAAAGAATCCTTCCTAATAGTATACCTATTTATATTTATTTGACAATAGTAGTTAAATAAATAGTAGGTATCATATTTAATCAGATTTCCAATCATAAGATTCCATTAATATTTTTTTTGTTTTTCTATAGAAGGAAAAATAAGAGGATTTTTAATAAAACATAATTATGAAAGTGAATTCCTTTGAGTCTACTTACACCTACTAACTACACTAGATAATAATATATATGTGGTCGTATCAAAAATACATGCTGTATACAAGTATCTAAGTACATAAATCAACATAAAATAAATAAATATAAGGGGACAGGACATCTGACACAGATCGACATAGCCCCAAACTATGCAAAGCTTCTACTATGGATACTAGGCGACGATATACATACTTATATATGTTACTGTAAAAGCCCAAAGTACGGCAAATAAATACAAATTTATACAATAAAAATAATAATTCAGCCTATATACGTCCCACTGCTGGGCATACTTATATACCTACATAGAAAACACCCATGCCCATGACTTAGGAACAAATATTTGTGTTCATCACACAAATAAATGCCCATCAACATCAAATTGATCCAATGATACAAGATTATGTGAAACCAAATATTAAAATAAATTAATATTGGATGTACTGCATCTTTTATTAACAACACATAATCCAAACATAATTTTAAATTAATTAAAAACTAAACTTAAATATAAACTGAATATGTATAAAATAAACAACCTATTGATTGCGATTGTGATTGTATGTTGGTGTATAATATGTTCAAATTAAAATAATACAAGAGGTTTTATAATAGTTATATCATGAACCTATTTATTTCCTAACAAAGTTGTAGGTGGGTCGGTATTGGGTTCCCATACAACTTATTACCCAGTGATGTCTTTTGTAACCATCGCTAAACGGTTTAATTCACATTATTGTAAAACTCATTTACGAGTAATAAAAATAAATAAAGATTGTGTATATTTTGAACACAATCAAAATGGAAGATACTAAATATTACGAAACATTGTATAAAACAGACTTGGCAGCCATGCTTTTGTTTTTATATCAATATTTAAACAAGATTCTCATATAATGGTTTCTAAGGAAACCTCCAGTTAAGTGCTTAAAACTGTAGTCAAAATTAAGAGTTCTTGAATAGATTTCATACCACGTTAATAGCTCTTTAGGTTTATAGATGGTTAAATATTTCAATAACATCAAGAGTTAAGGAAATATGTATTTACATATGAATATATAACCCTTCGACCTTAAAATACCGTTTCCGCTATTACCGAGGTATACCTCGAAATTAGGATCCACACCAAAAAATGGAACCCAACACCGAGGTTTTTAATTTCCTGTTTTTTACTATTGGTAAGCAAATATTTACAAGTTGAGGATTTGGTAACCATAAATATCATAATTAAGAATTGATATAAAGGCTTAGTCTTTCTGTAATATTCACCATTACTATGAAATCACTAAATAAAATACGCGTTTGCTTACTTGAGGTGTCGCGCGTTAGTATGGAGCGTTCAAATCCTGCGCCCCCGATGAGATAGTTTACGGTTTTCGAATTGATTACTTTGTGTTTCTTTAATAGTGCTATACTGATTCGACAGTCAATATAGAAAGCTATATTTGTGTGTACTTCAATTTTTATAAAGTCACTAGGCTTTCTTATAAAACGCCTTTTTGTATATACCGCGGTAATCAGTGTCGATTTTAATGGGCTCGTTAATAGGGGTACTTACCTTATAACATTACTGATTACGTGTTTGTTGAAGAATGGTCCTTTGGAAAGTGTTTGCTATGATAATGGGCCTTTACAAATTGTGTGAAAAGGAAAGGCCCTTTCCATTGTAGGTGCAATCAGCAGCAGAAGTTGCTAAGCGGGTGAGATGTTCAAAATTACCTTGACGCGCTCTTATACTCTTAACAATTAAGCCGCGCCAAGATCATTTTGTACATCTCATCATCATCATCATCTCAGCCATAAGACGTCCACAGCTGAACATAGGCCTCCCCCTTCGCTGAACATAGGCCTCCCCCTTTTTGTACACCTGCTTAGCGACTATTGCTGCTGACTGTACAATGAAATATTTTACTTATTTAATTAATAATCAATTATTTAACCAAACACAATAAATAGGTTTCCTTCCTGACTGACCTCTGCTTATGTTATAAGACCAGGCCCCTGTTTCACCAACGTGACAGGTGCAACAAATTGTAAAATCACTGTTGCTGACGTCACAGGCATCCATGGGCTACGGTTACCGCTTACCATCGGGCGGGCCGTATTCCTGTTTGCCACCATCATTGTATTATTAAAAAAAACTATGATATCGGAAAAAAACAGATATTACTCCTGCGAAGTTTATGACAATTGTCACAAGAAACACTACAATTGTCACGAAATTCCGACATACGAGTATAACTCATTACCTGTCAAGAATTACCTACAATTCTTCTAAATCTTTGACAATTGTCAGAAACTTCGCAGGAGAAATATCTGTTTTTTTCCGATATAATAAAGTTTTTTAAATAATACAATGATGGTGGCAAACAGGAATACGGCCCGCCCGATGGTAAGTGCTAATCGTAGCCCATGGATGCCTTTGACGTCAGCAACAGTGATTTTATAATTCATCGCACCTGTCACTGATGTGATATTGGGGCCAGACAGAAGCCCTAGCTTGTAGCCTGTTATAAGGTAAGCTTGGGAACAAAAAGACTATGGACTATAATATTATGGTAGGTAATGTTGTTTGAAAATATTTAAACATAACCTGGTATTTATAAACCATAGATATGCCCTCCATTTGATTTTTAGGGTTCCGTACCCAAAGGGTCAGGTCAGGTCAGGGTATCATCCGCATAATCCGCTCCTTGTACGAAGGGAGCTCATGCAGGGTGATACATGAAAAGGAAATGGGAACGCCTATAAGTGTAACTGCCGGTGTGAAGCAAGGATGCCTCCTGTCACCGCTGTTATTCATAATTCTTCTCGACGACGTGATGAGGAAAGTGATCGAAACACCAAGAGGCATTAACTGGGGTACTAAGGAACTGGATGATCTTGATTACGCCGATGACATCGTGCTGATTTCGCCATCGTTAGCCCATCTTAAAGCGAAACTTGAGAGCCTTCAAGAGGAAGCTGAAGCCATGGGCCTGCGAATCAACCGACGGAAGACTGTCAACATGCGAGTAAAATCAGATTGTACGGATCCTTTATTGCTCAAAAACGATCGCCTTGAATCAGTCTCCAAGTTTGTATATCTCGGCAGTACACTGACATGTCGGGGAGGTGCTGACGAAGACGTCGAGAGCAGAATCAAGAAGGCAAAAGCTGCATTTGCTCAACTCAAGCCTGTCTGGGACTCAAACGTTCTCACTCGCCGCGTAAAAATTTCCCTCTTCGAATCCATCGTCAAGTCCGTGCTGCTCTTCGGCTGTGAGACGTGGAGAGTGACAAAAGGGCTGACACACAAGCTACAGGTGTTTGTCAATAAGTCCCTCCGGTCGATCCTCCGCATATTCTGGCCGAAGACTATAAGAAATGAGGATTTGTGGAGTATGTGCCGACAACCTCCGATCGCCCAAGAAGTAGCGCTGCGGAAGTGGAGATGGATCGGTCATACCCTGCGAAGAGGAGATACGAACAACGCCAGTATCGCGTTCGAGTGGCGGCCTCAGGGCGGGAAGCGAGCCCGCAAACGCCCTGTGCACACCTGGAGGCGCAGCGTAGAAAATGAGCTGACAGCCGTAGGACTGAGCTGGAACGAGGCCAAGACGGTTGCTCAAGACAGGAAGGCGTGGAAGGATCTTGTGGAGGCCCTATGCACCTCCGGGGTGCCCTAGGACAGACAACAACAACAACCCAAAGGGTAAAACGGGACCCTATTACTAAGACTTCGCTGTCCGTCCGTCTGTCACCAGGCTGTATCTCACGAACCGTGATAGCTAGACAGTTGAAATTTTCACAGATGATGTATTTCTGTTGCCGCTATAACAACAAATACTAAAAACAGAATAAAATAAAGATTTAAATGGGGCTCCCATACAACAAACGTGATTTTTGACCAAAGTTAAGCAACGTCGGGAGGGGTCAGTACTTGGATGGGTGACCGTTTTTTTTTGCTTTTTTTTTTTGCATTATGGTACGGAACCCTTCGTGCGCGAGTCCGACTCGCACTTGCACGGTTTTTTAGATTATTTGATTATTTTAAGTGTTAGGACCAAGTAACAAATTTCTCACCACACTAAGTAACTGGTAAAAGCTCTCTTGATTGTTCAAAAACTGATAGCAAAGTTGCGTTTTATTCACATGTGAGGCTTTTTGCCAAGGGGGAGGCCTATGTTCAGCAGTGGATGTCGTATGGCTGAAATGATGAGGCTTTTTGCCACTGTGTATTTACAAGAATTGCTCATTTAAAGGTCTCTTCTTCTACCTAGCGTTATCCCGGCCTTTGCCAGGGTCCGCTTTCCTACTCGCTTTCCTCCACTTTGCGCGATCCTGGGCGTCGTCTCGTGTGAGCCCGTTCACGCTCATATCTGCTTTCATGACATCGAGCCATCGCTTTTTTGGTCTGCCTTCGGGTTCGTGTTAAATTTAAAGGTATAACATAATATTTCTTATCAGGTGGCTGTGGCCTCGAAGTCCTGCAAGTGTGGCCACACATTCTTCGCGGCGCGGCGCGCGGCCGACGCGCTGCCCGCCGTCGAGGAGATGCGCCGGCGCACGAGCCGAGTGTGCCGCGCGCAGCCGCAGTTCTACGACGCAGTGCATTACGAGAAACAGAAGAAACGGGTAAGACTGGGCACTGTACCAAGGTTGCTGGTGGCATTTCCTCCTTGTATCGCAATGCTGATACGTTGTGCGAGGAAGCCGCCAACTCTTCGGTTTTATCACAATAGTACATTTCGATGCTAGTGCGGAAGGTATGTCATTACTTCACGAGTACCGAGATATAGAGAGCAAGACTCGGGACGAGTGAAGAATGACATTTCCGCACGTGTATCGAACGACGTTTTTTAATACAGTTGCGAAAAAATAAGAAAAACATTGTTAATCGTACACTAAACAAAAGTGGTAACAGTGACAGCTCGGTTAGACGTCGTCTTTAAGTATATTATATCTATGGGCGTTTGGCAGCTATTCCGTTCCATTCAGTCAACTTATTAAGAACGGAATTTTCAATATTGAATATTAAAAAATAAACGTGTTATAATGATGAAGAGGTAAGTAATTAAATATGAAATATGTAATATTTTTCGTATTCTTACATTAACGGTAGGTTTTTATGCTGATTACGACGTTTAAAGGAAACTAATATTAACACTCATCAATAAGTAGTCGTGAATTGGAACAAGTATAAATTTAAAAAAATTGGAAAAGTAAAAAGCACTAGTTCCAGATAACCAACTTTCCGCACGCTAAACAGCTACGTAAAGTAGCACTTTTTGACCAACTGTATTAAAAAATAAGTAATAGTTTTGCGGAGGAACCCGTGGGGAGGTAGACCAAAAGCAATGAAGAAGGTTGCTGGACCAAGAAGAAGAAGAAGACGTCAGTGGACAAGCTAGAAATAATTTAAAAATAGAGGAAATAAAATAAAACATGTAACTACACAAAACATCTAGCAATAAAGGCTATCTTTATCTTTAAGTAATAGTATTATCATACAGAACGGCCACGCACCGCCCCGCCCCGACTCGCATTACCTCACCCCGCGACTGGCCGCGACATGAATCTGGCGGACTTCTGGCGTCCTCTCAGTAAAGCGACTTACCCACACATACACAATGACGCGTGTACAGACACATATAAACGCAAGTGATTTTTGATGTATGGTGTGTCCGCCATGTGGTTTTATGTACTTTAAATTTTATTTTAAAACGAAATGTGTTGTTTTGTCCACAGTCACCTAAAAAGAGATCCTTGTCGCGATCAATAGATGAAGAATATAAAAAGGAGAAGAGTGAATCAGGTAATTATTTTTTTTATAAGTATTTGTACAGTACAGTCAGCAGCAGAAGTTGCTAAGCGGGCGAGGTGTTCAAAATGACCTTGACACGCTCTTATTCTCTTAACAATAAAGTCGCGTCAAGATCATTTTGAACACCTGGCCCGCTTAGCAACTTCTGCCGCTGACTGTACATGGTGCTACTTTACCGCACTAGTGGGAATAAGCACTTTCTGTGTCAATGTCGAAAATTAAAACGGCCGTAATGTAGTGTAAAACGTACGATACACGTGTGGTAATATTTTCTTACTTTTATTCTGTTTCACCTGTCCCGTTGTCTGTCTGTCGGTCTGTAATCAAATCTTGTAAGTTAAAATTAATCTACTGCCCGGTTTCCGATCGAGCAGAAATTGAGTCGCTTAACTTCAAATTCGGGTAAATCCATTTGGCCCTCTCAGCTAATATCTACTAGTGGTGTACCGACTATTGATTTGGCCGACTAGCCGACTAATCGGCGCTCGAATGGCCGATTAGTCGGCCGACTAGTCGGCTAGTCTGCCAGATCATTAATTTCGTATAAGTTCAGGTGAAAAACAATAGTTTTGCTCTTTTGGTTGCGCTATTCATATTATATATTAGCTTGGCTAAAAGGTGTTTTCTATTGGTTCAAAGACCTATCACAAGAATCCTCGTTCAATTTCTGTCTTTATTTTATTTTGCGATCCTGATGAGCAGAAAAAGTTTTCACACCCTGAATAGGTATTTTGGTAAAATGGACATAAAACATATGGTAAATATTAACTGTTGGTTTCTTTTTTCTGTTTTTCTTTCACTAATAAAGTGCCGACTAATCGGCCATTTTTGACGATTAGTCGCCGACTAATCGCCGACTACAAATGTGGCCGGATAGTCGGCGACTAGTCGGTACATCCCTAATATCTACCCTATTACCTTTTCATAATACCAAAATCGCATAATCCGACAGATGGATTTACCCGAGTTTGAAGTTAAGCGACTCAATTATGGAATGTTATGGTACCATCGAGCTGATCTGATGATGGAGACAGGAAGTAGCCAAAGGAACTCTGTGATGAAACAACGCAATCTAATTGTGTTGGGGGTTTTTAGAATTGTGTCGATGAGTATTAGTTGTCTGCCGTAAGAAAAGTACAGTGAGCGATAATAGCTTGTAGCTCTGGCTAAAATTTCATTTTAAATATTTTGGTCTTAAATAATTAAATACATAAATATTATAGGACATTCTTACACAGATTGACTAAGTCCCACAGTAAGCTCAAGAAGGCTTGTGTTGTGCGTACTTAGACAAGTAAGGCCCACTTGCACCATTCCACTAACCCGGGGTTAAGCGGTTAAACTATTAACCTAGTGTCAATTAGTATGGCTAACCGTGGCAACTCCTGGGTTAACCGGTTAACCCCGGATCAGTGGAATGGTGCAAGTGGGCCTAAGAAACTTAGAGAACTAAAATTTTGAATTAAGATTTTGAGTATAGAATAGAGATGCCACGAATATTCGGCAACTATTCGGTATTCGGCCGAATGTTGCTTAGTATTCGGCCGAATACCGAATATCTGTTGCACCTACCTAAAAACTAAAATTACACAAAAAATAACTAAAACTAGGTATATTTAATATTTAAAATGTATTCTTGGAAAGTAGTTAAATATGAAGTCACGTTTTTGAGCATTTGTTGATTACAAAATATTTTATTTTTATCATGGGTCTGATTTGATTGACTCTAACTACATTCATTAATTCTGTTCAACTTAAAAATATATCTTAGCAAACGTTGTGCTTAGTTGGCGAACAGTTGTCTTAATAATTGTGACTCAAAATGTTCGCATGTCATGCCGAATATTCGGTCGCCGAATATTCGGTATTCGGCCGAGAGAGGGGCCGAATATTCGGTACACGGTATTCGGCCTAATTCACTATTCGGGGCATCTCTAGTATAGAATACATATCTCCAGCGACGGCGCGCGCGCGGCGGCGGCGGGCGCTGCGGCGCGCCGCGCGCGAGGCGCCGCCCGCCGGCGAGCGCCCCCGCGACCCCACGCCGCAGCTGCGCCCCGCGCAGCTCGCCACCTGCGCGCTCATACTGCAGGTAAGATAGAGTATAGATACATATCTCCAGCGAGGCGCCGCCCGCCGGCGAGCGCCCCCGCGACCCCACGCCGCAGCTGCGCCCCGCGCAGCTCGCCACCTGCGCGCTCATACTGCAGGTAAGATAGAGTATAGATACATATCTCCAGCGAGGCGCCGCCCGCCGGCGAGCGCCCCCGCGACCCCACGCCGCAGCTGCGCCCCGCGCAGCTCGCCACCTGCGCGCTCATACTGCAGGTAAGATAGAGTATAGATACATATCTCCAGCGAGGCGCCGCCCGCCGGCGAGCGCCCCCGCGACCCCACGCCGCAGCTGCGCCCCGCGCAGCTCGCCACCTGCGCGCTCATACTGCAGGTAAGATAGAGTATAGATACATATCTCCAGCGAGGCGCCGCCCGCCGGCGAGCGCCCCCGCGACCCCACGCCGCAGCTGCGCCCCGCGCAGCTCGCCACCTGCGCGCTCATACTGCAGGTAAGATAGAGTATAGATACATATCTCCAGCGAGGCGCCGCCCGCCGGCGAGCGCCCCCGCGACCCCACGCCGCAGCTGCGCCCCGCGCAGCTCGCCACCTGCGCGCTCATACTGCAGGTAAGATAGAGTATAGATACATATCTCCAGCGAGGCGCCGCCCGCCGGCGAGCGCCCCCGCGACCCCACGCCGCAGCTGCGCCCCGCGCAGCTCGCCACCTGCGCGCTCATACTGCAGGTAAGATAGAGTATAGATACATATCTCCAGCGAGGCGCCGCCCGCCGGCGAGCGCCCCCGCGACCCCACGCCGCAGCTGCGCCCCGCGCAGCTCGCCACCTGCGCGCTCATACTGCAGGTAAGATAGAGTATAGATACATATCTCCAGCGAGGCGCCGCCCGCCGGCGAGCGCCCCCGCGACCCCACGCCGCAGCTGCGCCCCGCGCAGCTCGCCACCTGCGCGCTCATACTGCAGGTAAGATAGAGTATAGATACATATCTCCAGCGAGGCGCCGCCCGCCGGCGAGCGCCCCCGCGACCCCACGCCGCAGCTGCGCCCCGCGCAGCTCGCCACCTGCGCGCTCATACTGCAGGTAAGATAGAGTATAGATACATATCTCCAGCGAGGCGCCGCCCGCCGGCGAGCGCCCCCGCGACCCCACGCCGCAGCTGCGCCCCGCGCAGCTCGCCACCTGCGCGCTCATACTGCAGGTAAGATAGAGTATAGATACATATCTCCAGCGAGGCGCCGCCCGCCGGCGAGCGCCCCCGCGACCCCACGCCGCAGCTGCGCCCCGCGCAGCTCGCCACCTGCGCGCTCATACTGCAGGTAAGATAGAGTATAGATACATATCTCCAGCGAGGCGCCGCCCGCCGGCGAGCGCCCCCGCGACCCCACGCCGCAGCTGCGCCCCGCGCAGCTCGCCACCTGCGCGCTCATACTGCAGGTAAGATAGAGTATAGATACATATCTCCAGCGAGGCGCCGCCCGCCGGCGAGCGCCCCCGCGACCCCACGCCGCAGCTGCGCCCCGCGCAGCTCGCCACCTGCGCGCTCATACTGCAGGTAAGATAGAGTATAGATACATATCTCCAGCGAGGCGCCGCCCGCCGGCGAGCGCCCCCGCGACCCCACGCCGCAGCTGCGCCCCGCGCAGCTCGCCACCTGCGCGCTCATACTGCAGGTAAGATAGAGTATAGATACATATCTCCAGCGAGGCGCCGCCCGCCGGCGAGCGCCCCCGCGACCCCACGCCGCAGCTGCGCCCCGCGCAGCTCGCCACCTGCGCGCTCATACTGCAGGTAAGATAGAGTATAGATACATATCTCCAGCGAGGCGCCGCCCGCCGGCGAGCGCCCCCGCGACCCCACGCCGCAGCTGCGCCCCGCGCAGCTCGCCACCTGCGCGCTCATACTGCAGGTAAGATAGAGTATAGATACATATCTCCAGCGAGGCGCCGCCCGCCGGCGAGCGCCCCCGCGACCCCACGCCGCAGCTGCGCCCCGCGCAGCTCGCCACCTGCGCGCTCATACTGCAGGTAAGATAGAGTATAGATACATATCTCCAGCGAGGCGCCGCCCGCCGGCGAGCGCCCCCGCGACCCCACGCCGCAGCTGCGCCCCGCGCAGCTCGCCACCTGCGCGCTCATACTGCAGGTAAGATAGAGTATAGATACATATCTCCAGCGAGGCGCCGCCCGCCGGCGAGCGCCCCCGCGACCCCACGCCGCAGCTGCGCCCCGCGCAGCTCGCCACCTGCGCGCTCATACTGCAGGTAAGATAGAGTATAGATACATATCTCCAGCGAGGCGCCGCCCGCCGGCGAGCGCCCCCGCGACCCCACGCCGCAGCTGCGCCCCGCGCAGCTCGCCACCTGCGCGCTCATACTGCAGGTAAGATAGAGTATAGATACATATCTCCAGCGAGGCGCCGCCCGCCGGCGAGCGCCCCCGCGACCCCACGCCGCAGCTGCGCCCCGCGCAGCTCGCCACCTGCGCGCTCATACTGCAGGTAAGATAGAGTATAGATACATATCTCCAGCGAGGCGCCGCCCGCCGGCGAGCGCCCCCGCGACCCCACGCCGCAGCTGCGCCCCGCGCAGCTCGCCACCTGCGCGCTCATACTGCAGGTAAGATAGAGTATAGATACATATCTCCAGCGAGGCGCCGCCCGCCGGCGAGCGCCCCCGCGACCCCACGCCGCAGCTGCGCCCCGCGCAGCTCGCCACCTGCGCGCTCATACTGCAGGTAAGATAGAGTATAGATACATATCTCCAGCGAGGCGCCGCCCGCCGGCGAGCGCCCCCGCGACCCCACGCCGCAGCTGCGCCCCGCGCAGCTCGCCACCTGCGCGCTCATACTGCAGGTAAGATAGAGTATAGATACATATCTCCAGCGAGGCGCCGCCCGCCGGCGAGCGCCCCCGCGACCCCACGCCGCAGCTGCGCCCCGCGCAGCTCGCCACCTGCGCGCTCATACTGCAGGTAAGATAGAGTATAGATACATATCTCCAGCGAGGCGCCGCCCGCCGGCGAGCGCCCCCGCGACCCCACGCCGCAGCTGCGCCCCGCGCAGCTCGCCACCTGCGCGCTCATACTGCAGGTAAGATAGAGTATAGATACATATCTCCAGCGAGGCGCCGCCCGCCGGCGAGCGCCCCCGCGACCCCACGCCGCAGCTGCGCCCCGCGCAGCTCGCCACCTGCGCGCTCATACTGCAGGTAAGATAGAGTATAGATACATATCTCCAGCGAGGCGCCGCCCGCCGGCGAGCGCCCCCGCGACCCCACGCCGCAGCTGCGCCCCGCGCAGCTCGCCACCTGCGCGCTCATACTGCAGGTAAGATAGAGTATAGATACATATCTCCAGCGAGGCGCCGCCCGCCGGCGAGCGCCCCCGCGACCCCACGCCGCAGCTGCGCCCCGCGCAGCTCGCCACCTGCGCGCTCATACTGCAGGTAAGATAGAGTATAGATACATATCTCCAGCGAGGCGCCGCCCGCCGGCGAGCGCCCCCGCGACCCCACGCCGCAGCTGCGCCCCGCGCAGCTCGCCACCTGCGCGCTCATACTGCAGGTAAGATAGAGTATAGATACATATCTCCAGCGAGGCGCCGCCCGCCGGCGAGCGCCCCCGCGACCCCACGCCGCAGCTGCGCCCCGCGCAGCTCGCCACCTGCGCGCTCATACTGCAGGTAAGATAGAGTATAGATACATATCTCCAGCGAGGCGCCGCCCGCCGGCGAGCGCCCCCGCGACCCCACGCCGCAGCTGCGCCCCGCGCAGCTCGCCACCTGCGCGCTCATACTGCAGGTAAGATAGAGTATAGATACATATCTCCAGCGAGGCGCCGCCCGCCGGCGAGCGCCCCCGCGACCCCACGCCGCAGCTGCGCCCCGCGCAGCTCGCCACCTGCGCGCTCATACTGCAGGTAAGATAGAGTATAGATACATATCTCCAGCGAGGCGCCGCCCGCCGGCGAGCGCCCCCGCGACCCCACGCCGCAGCTGCGCCCCGCGCAGCTCGCCACCTGCGCGCTCATACTGCAGGTAAGATAGAGTATAGATACATATCTCCAGCGAGGCGCCGCCCGCCGGCGAGCGCCCCCGCGACCCCACGCCGCAGCTGCGCCCCGCGCAGCTCGCCACCTGCGCGCTCATACTGCAGGTAACTTCTAGTTCTTCAACTTGAATATCTTTGCAAACGTGTTACTATAACATGCGGATTTCATATTTTTGCATTAGTTTCGTGGTGATCGTGTTCTCAAACATATAACCCATTGTACCTCTAAAGAGCCGCATGCGGCTCGCGAGCAGGGCTCGGAACCGATTTTTTAAGGTTCCGTACCCAAAGGGTAAAACGGGACCCTATTACTAAGACTTCGCTGTCCGTCCATCCGTCCGTCTGTCACCAGGCTGTATCTCACGAACCGTGATAGCTAGACAGTTGAAATTTTCACAGATGATGTATTTCTGTTGCCGCTATAACAACAAATATTAAAAACAGAATAAAATAAAGATTTAAATGGGGCTCCCATACAACAAACGAGATTTTTTACCAAAGTTAAGCAACGTCGGGTGTGGTCAGTTCTTGGATGGGTGACCGTTTTTTTTTTTTGCTTTTTTTTCGTTTATTTTTGCATTATGGTACGGAAGACCCGGTACGGGAGTCCCACTCGCACTTGCCCGGTTTTTTTGTTAAACCCGTAATAGCCCAATATTTTAAATAATTTTATGCTGTCTACGTAGGACTGAACCATGTATTTAGTTAACAACTTCGTATTATTAGATTGTCCTATTAATAATTAAATAATAAACCAAAGAACAAAATCAAACGTAATAATACCGGTATATTTTGTATGAAACCGGTCAGAGGCGTAGCTAGAGGATATGGCGCCAGGGGCAGGCACCAAATTTGCGCCCCCCCCCCCAGTGTTGGCCGTAATGGTTAATTCTAATTAACAATTAATCAATTGCATTAACCATTAATTCCGCAATTAATCAATTGCATTACGCATCAATTTAATTAAAGTTAGTTAGAATTGAATCTTGAGACGTTTAATTACATTGATTGTCAATCTAATTGCCTATTTAATGGCATTAAAGTTTCAAAAAATTTATTAGAATTACTCTCAATTGCATTAACGTTTAATGGAATTAAATATTTTTTTCATAAACTAATAATTAATGTTAATTTTGCTTGAAACTATTAAATGGGAATACACTCATTATTGGTGTATTTTTATTTGTCCCTGTCATATGTGAGTTGGAGACAAATGGGAAACGGGGACAAATGGAATTTATTCATTTATATGAAGCGCTTATTCCATCTGTTCGTTCCTTCCTTCCTATATGTTCCCCGTGGGGACAAATGGGAATACACCCATTATTGTTAGTTATAATGGGTGCTCATAAAATAAATAAAATAAATAAAATAAATAAAATAAATAAAATAAATAAAATAAATAAAATAAATAAAATAAATAAAATAAATAAAATAAATAAAATAAATAAAATAAATAAAATAAATAAAATAAATAAAATAAATAAAATAAATAAAATAAATAAAATAAATAAAATAAATAAAATAAATAAAATAAATAAAATAAATAAAATAAATAAAATAAATAAAATAAATAAAATAAATAAAATAAATAAAATAAATAAAATAAATAAAATAAATAAAATAAATAAAATAAATAAAATAAATAAAATAAATAAAATAAATAAAATAAATAAAATAAATAAAATAAATAAAATAAATAAAATAAATAAAATAAATAAAATAAATAAAATAAATAAAATAAATAAAATAAATAAAATAAATAAAATAAATAAAATAAATAAAATAAATAAAATAAATAAAATAAATAAAATAAATAAAATAAATAAAATAAATAAAATAAATAAAATAAATAAAATAAATAAAATAAATAAAATAAATAAAATAAATGGTGACGCGGGCCGTACTTAGTTAATATTTATGACTTTATGAGACATTGTCGTTTGTCACTATTACAATTCAGCGAGGAAACGCCGCCAGCGTAATGGGTACCATGCCACAGGCGGACCTGCTAGAGGGGGTATTCTTTTTATAATTAGGTTTTTATTTTATAGGTAAGTTTCTTTTATTTTAGTATTAATTTTAATTTCTTTGTAGTTTATTTTAATAAGTTATTTTATATTCAATATGTTATACATAGATAGTTTCTTTGAAATAAAAAGGACTATTACATACAAAATAGCCAAGGCGGCACTCGGGCCGCAAGGGATAGGTTCACGAGCCGCATGCGGCCCGCAGGCCGCAGGTTGCCGACCGCTGCACTAGACCTTTGATCCCTTGGACGTCTTTATAAAATTACGATATTTATTCATGTTAATTGTTAATTATCAATCACATGTTTAATTTTCATTAAAAATTGTTTTAGTTTTTAATGGTTTGTAAAGCAATAACCATTAATTCTTTTTAATTGTTAGTGGTTCGTAATAAATTAACATTAATGCAAATTGATGTTCAATGCAATTGATAATTAATTTTCTTTCAATGGTTAATGGCTAATGGCAATTAACCTTTTCAATGGTTAATTTTTAATGGTCAATTGCATTAACGTTCGGCCAACACTGCCCCCCCCCCACACAAACGAAATGAACTTCAAAAGGGTTACTTTTTTTTAACTAAAATTTACTTTTAATTTAGACAATACAGTGTATATGTGTTTTTTTAATACATCGGCAGGCGTGGCTCAGTCCGCGATGTCGTCGCTTTGCTACAGGCAGTTAAAAGTCCATCCGTTCGACCCCAATTTTGGGGTTTGCCATAAGCCGCGCGTGGCGCTGTCGCCACCTAGCGGCCATATCTGCGCTGATCGTGACAGACGCGTTTTGTTAGAGAGTGAGTCTTCTGTAACTAGTACTATTATTTATTCTGTGACATCGGTGGGTAACATGTTTACGACCCACCTGATGGTAAGTGGTCACCGCATCATATGGACGTCTACACTCCAAAAGAGTTACAAGCGCGTTGCCGACCATTTTAAAACTTATGCACTTTTTTGGAGATCTCCATACTGTAGCCTCTCGAGAAAAAGGAACTTAATCAATTTATTGTGGAATGAGCTCCCTTTTTTCGACAAATTTCCTCCCGACCACTGTGCTGCCGCCTTAAGGAAAAAAACCATAAGTGACAATTTTTGCGAAATTGAGTTATTGATACCCTCGGAATCAGGAAGAAAAATGTGATTTTTCTATCTAGCAGTTATTTCTTTATCTCTAACAGGGCACGATTTAGACAAGCATAACTACACGCCATTTTGGTAAAATTACTACCTTTTTGAGAAAGGAAAAGCATAAGTATATATTCATAGACAGAAAAGTACTAAATTGACGACTTGTGTTTTTTTCCTTTGTCTTGAATTTGAGCCCAACAATTATTTCACAAGAAGAAAAACCATAATATTGGTATTATATAAAATTTCTATGTAAAAAACCCATAAGTTGACAGAAGTGTTCATTCTAGTTAGTATAAAATAATTATTAGTCATAAATCTCGGAATCTGAAAAAACATAAGTTGCACGTTATGTTTTTTCTATCTTGTATGACTCTTCCTTATGCTTTTTCTGCTTAGTGTCGGTTTCAAAAAAGTAAACTTGTGCTTTATTTATTAAACATTGTGGTCAGTTATGCTTTATCAGGCTAGTAGGTAGCCCCCCTCCGGTCCCCTAAAGGACAGATTTTGGCCGGTTCACTCCTGGTTACTTTCCTTCGGAAGAGGTTGCATGTAGTAATTAGGTACTCCTGTGCTTACTTTAAAAAATATTCAAAGTGTTAATGTATATACGTGATTGTAATAAGTGTCAAAAATTATTCGTAAGTTACGTTTCTCACCTTGTCGCGTATTCCAGATTTTGCCTATATTTTTGAATA
Organism: Cydia fagiglandana; assembly: GCF_963556715.1. NCBI lineage: Eukaryota > Metazoa > Arthropoda > Insecta > Lepidoptera > Tortricidae > Cydia > Cydia fagiglandana. The sequence continues at coordinate 4,185,904 of NC_085957.1, forward strand.
ACTTTAGGTATATTTGTCGCGGTCATTCTAGTACCTACGTTAAGGGTTGGCGTGCGTATTCAAATGTATACGTATGCGTATCTGGAATTAACATTATCTATTTATTTATATTGGTGATAAGTAACTTGTCTATTGGGACTGCTGTTGAATACCTACCTAAAACATATTATAACCTAACCACGAATTTAAGGTATGTACAATGGTTTAAAATAACGTGGTTTTAAGTTTCGGTCGTATGTATGATCACTCCTGCACCACCGAGCTTTATGTATGTTGCAAAATAACACGTACAGTTTTACATTGGCACATGGCTTAATTTTAGTACGGGATACTTACACCGCCCAAAGTCATGTTTGTTCATGAAACAGGCTTTTCCCAACTATTTATTTTTCATTATGTTTGTTTCATGACTTTCATGAGTATCGCTTTATTGTTATTTTTATGATTACAAGTTTTGTTATAATAAAATATAATTGATAATTTTCCGAGTGTTTGAGCTGTATCTAACATTCTAATTCTAATCATATTTTATTCTAAAACTCAAATGCTGTTTGTGCTTCCTCCTTGGCTATGGTTGTACGTTTTTTTTTGTTGTAGTTATCAGATTACTAACAATGCGGCAGTCGTGCAGGAGCAGACGGTTGCTTCTTATGGCCAGAGGTGAAATTCAAGAAAATAATATCTAGCCACAAACATTAGCAACCTCTCAATAAATTAAGGACTAGTACTTAGTACAATCTACTTGTACCTCATTTCAGTTTTGTACCTATTACATTATGACATTTTAAAGGTCTCTAATAGCATTTGTACTTAGGTAGTGCAATGTAATTGTGCATTTTTTTAGTTTTATATTACATTATTAATCAAATATTTCGAAAAATATCTCATTTGTTTTCTTTTAATACATAAGTCTGAATCTTTATCGTATTTTTATGAATTCCTTTAACGAGATAAATCATAATTTGATAACGTTAACTAAGCAAAAAAAAACATAAAGTACCCATTGTGCGTTTTCAGCTTCGTGATCGATCAGTAACATAAGCACAACTGTGGACTTGTGTTTTTATTTTTTAGACATCGTAGTGCAAAACTAACACAAAAACCATAAGTACACAATTATGTCATTTAATGTTAGTGAAGATATTTTTATTTTATTTATATCACGAGGCAGTAACAATTTTTTCTAAATAACTTACTTAAATAAATAGATAATCAAATAATTTACAACGCATAAAAATTCTATAATATTACTTAGTTCATTTACAAAAGTTTCAACTTTGTGCTTTGCATTTAACCTATTTGAACAGGAGTGCAAAGTTTTTTAGCTTTTTCTCGAAACTTACTTTTTGTCAGTTATGGTTTTTTTTCTTAAGGCGGCAGTGTGGAAGGAATTCCTCTTAAACCGCACAGTACGCGACCATTTAGGTTCTAGGGTGTGAGGATAAACACTCTGCCTATCCTAATACGGCGAGCGGTGCAGTGATGGCAAGCTGTCACCGTTGGCAACTAGGCAGCATGTCAAACAATTCTTCAGACAACAGCTCATTGTACTTACCTACGAGCGGTAGAGAACATCCTGTATACAGGGTGGCTAAAAAATAACTGTATTCCCGTTGCCAGGGAGGTTCTGGGATTATAATGAGCAACTTTTACTATGGGACCAACCCCTCAGTCGCGAAAAAAAAATTTGGCTGGTTCATACATTTTGGTTGGTCCATTTTCTATGGGAGGGTAAACTTTTTTTTTTGAGATTTCGGGGTTGGTCCCGTAGTAAAAGTTGCTCAGTATAATCCCAAAACCTCCCTGGCAACGGGAATGTAGTTATTTTTAACCAGCCTATATAGGAATCCCCGTACCTACTGTCGTCCGATAGACAACATGTCACAGATATGCAGCATTGCAGCAGCAGCTATTGGAGTAGGTTCCGTCTACTACGGCTCATATATATGCGCCTGCCGGACAAAGGGCTAGGGATCCATTTGCATAGGTAGTCTCTTGGACTGTCCATAAAATGGTAACTTCCCGACAGGAGACCCCTGAGGGAAAAGACGCGCTAGCACGGAACACAGCTCTGAACTCTCTGAAGCACTCGGCCCGCTCGCCTTATAAAATGAAAGCATAGCAACTCCTACCGAATATCCCTCTGCTTGATAGAAGTTTCTGGCATAGAGTATTCGCACTGAAGGATGGTGGGCGGTAGGGCGCTACCGTCGTCTTTTAAGGTCGAGTTCTAGGCAAAAAAGAGTACCTAAAAGATCGGCTTTCTCTTTGCTTTTCTGAGCTGTGGGCCAGATTACCAGGATGAGGGGTAGTCTTTTGCCCATTTTGGCGCCCCCCCCTTGGACGGCGCCCGGGGCACTTGCCCCCTCCAACCCCCCCCTAGTTACGCCTCTGAAACCGGTTCCGAGCCTTGCTCGCGAGCCGCAGCTTACAGATCCCTGTCCTGACGCAAACTCTGCTAGCGCTCAGTCAGAGCAGAGCGAAAACCGAAATTCGCAAATTGCGGGGATCTTTCTCTTTTACTCCAACGAAGGCGTAATTAGAGTGACAGAGAAAAGTCCCCGCAATTTGCGAACTTCGATTTTCGCGGTTATAGCCCAGGACTCCAGTTATTAAATGCTCTAAGAGTGTACCTGACATGAATGGTGGTCTATCCAAACCAAATATATGATCCATTCCTCCATTTATGTAGGTGGGTGAATCAACTTTTTCTTGTCACTAGTTGCCATGGTTACGGTCTCCTGGGTCACTCTTAAAATACCTGCTAGTTATGTCGTATTTAAATGAACCAAACTTGAATTTTTTGGTAGTTATAAGGCCTTTTCATGATGTGACATCTACTAAGCACGTTTGTAGAACATGGTACAGTCAACAACAGAGCTATGAATACAGGCAAAGTGCCAAAAATATGTATACACGACCTTAATGTACAGGCAATAAAGTACTGTATACATATTTTTGACACTTTGCCTGTATTCATAGCTCTGTTGTTGACTGTACAGCAGCTCTTCTAAGAAACTATGCTACTATTGTCTCGTGGCCGATGGGACAGAATAACAACAAGAAATAGTTGATCAAACCAGGTAACTAATAATGCATTGTTTCAGGAGATCAACCGTAAAATGCAGTGCGTCACGTGGCAGCCTCAGCCTTAGTTCCTCTCGCGACCACAACGCCAACAACGATAACAACGTATCACTTACTTGGGCTATAACCTATAGACGCAAAAAAATCGGTCAACAAAAAAAAAACTGAGAAATATGCCCGAAAGCATAATTAGAGTAATATAAGTGAAGAAATAGTGGTAACTCCATACATCAATTTTCTTACCAACACGCGCGTTATTTCGTAGTCGACATCTAGCGTCATCTAGCGGAATTTATCAGTACTGCTAGTTGACAATAGATGTCGCGGCGAACGAAAACTAATGCTCAACAATTTTCAGCTTTTTTTTTTTATTATGAATGGGCTTTCTCATGGCCACAGACTAGCCGAGGCGTAGACGTGGCCTACGATGGAGCGAGCTCGCCCAGAAGGTACCGGAATAACTGAAATTCTATTTTCAACCTCGTCTACTTATAATATTAGTTGTATTTTGTTTTTGTAGTATATTTTTCGTCAGTAGCTAACACTTGTGACATCTGGTGACAAGTAGGGGTACTGATAGTTCCACTACTTGATGTAAGCCGACTACGAAATAACGCTCCTTTTGGTAAGAAAACTAATGTATGGAGTTACCGGTCTTTCCTTACTTATATTACTCTATGCCGAAAGCGAACTTGGTAATTAGGTACCTTTAGACGCATAAAACCACAAACGCGAATCACCAACTCTACGCAAAAAACCACTTAAGCGAAACACCAACTACGCAAAACACCAACTCCGCATAACGCCAACATGAAATTACGCAAAACACAAATCACGCTAAATACCATGTATGCGGAATACCACCTATCACAGTACGCGAAATGCCAACTAACACGATACGCGAAATACCAACTAGATGCATGTCCGCCTTGCCGTCTGTAGACTACAGTTTCAAAATAAGTCGGCCGTTTTGGAAACCATAGGTTCGAAATCTTATGTATTAAAACTATTTATAGTTATAGCTTTGACATTCAAAGTCACATGAAATAAGAACTTCACTAGTTTTAATTATCTAGACAAGTAGGTCCTTATAAAATGAAACCTCTTTAGATAACGAATGGCTGTTGTTGATGAAAGGTATTATACTTCGATTGTAAATATTATATTTTACAAGTTCCAGTTGGTATTTCGCGTTTGTGGTATTGTGTTTGGTATATTGCGTAATAAATAAAATCGCCAAACACCACAACACGTCAGGTTGGTATTTCGCGTTTGTGGTATTATGCGTAGTTGGCGTTTTGCGTAATATTTTTTAGAAGTCCGCAAAATACCAAAAAACCTGGGATTCGTATTTCGCGTTTGTGGTTTTATGCGTCTAAAGGATTAGGTAGGCCTTCTGACTTTGGAAAAGAAGGTGCGTGTGTAGCTTTTGCTTCTGACTGTTCATGTAAATATAGTTATTGTAAATGATTATTTTGTAATTGTATACTTTCAATGTCATTAAGTGTAATGGCCAATGATTACAGATGTATTCTGCAAAACGTAATTCAAGACCAAAAAAAGTAAGCAATGTTGCCACTTTTTACTAGCGCATCATGTATTTATGTAAAAATAAGTACTTAAATAAAAGTACTTTTTTTAAATCAAAGGAGTAAAATTACTGATAAATAAATTTACTTAGCGTGATTATTAATCAAAATGAATTTACTATTTTACAAACAAATTATTGCAATGGCAACAATGTCTTACTTTTTTGGTCTTGAATTACGTTTTGCAGTATAGTGCATAATTATTTTCCTTCGTATTTTCACGGAAACGTACGAACGTGTCTTGCTAATTCAGTCAGTCTCGATACAAAAAGTACTGAGGTTGACTGAAGTAGCATGACAAATACGAACGTTTCCGATAAAATACGATGGAAAACTGCACTACATCTGTACCTATAGTTCGTTTTTTTTAGCATTAGAAAGAACTTGCAAAAAGGTAAGCGATCTTGACATGTCTTTTAATTGAAAAACGCTTTTTTAAAATCAATAACTATTATGAAAGCAGAAGAATATAAATGATCGTATTAGATTCATAATTGTAACATATTTGCCGTAACTTATTTTTAAAATGTGTTTTTCAATTAAAAGACACATCAAGATTGTTTACCTTTAGGCCTAGCACATGATTGGCGCGACAGTATCTCGCGGCGAGATAGGCTACCCGTCCCTCTTTAATTATCATAGTTAGAAAAAGACGGGTAGTCTATCTCGCCGCGAGATGCTGTCGCGCCAATCATGTGCTAGGCCTACTTATTTCTAATGCTAAAAAACGAACTATAGATTAAATAATAGGTACTGGAAGAACACGAAGCGTTGGTCAGGCATATTATACGGCGAGATCGTCATCCGTCGGTGTTTGACATCACTAGAGGTGGTCGTCCATCTTAGATTGGTTTTACGCGAGAGCGTCCTCGCATATTATTTTCAGATCTATACTCTCATATTGTGATTCCCTAATAAATGTTGTTATAAAGTGGTGTCTGGTGTTTTTACTCTTACAGTACGTGTTTGTAAATATAGTATTAAATTGAATATAACATGACCATTCAAACAACATTTGTTATTATTGTATCGACCTACTTTCCACTTATCCGTTACAGCAGCGGTCGGCAATCTTTTAGCAGCCAAGGGCCACATAGGGGCTATTAATAAATTACGTCATTTGAAATTAGGGGGGGGGGGGGGTCTGGACATCGGATGATGGTAGCATGACGTAGGAGGAAACGGGGTCATTCAAAGCATGATTTTTGGATGATTTTAGGGGATAGGGGGTCAAAAATCGATGACGTAATTTATGCCCCATAGTAGTTAAAGAAGTTGGCGCGGGCCGCACTTTTATTAATATTTAATGACTTTATTAGACATTGTCGTTTGTCAATTTTATAAATTAAAACTTTTTTAACGTAAATTTATTTTGCAGTAGGTCTCTGACTTTATTAATATGACCTGTCGCATGACCCCGTCCCGCAGATAAATCCACTATAAAGGTCACTCGTCGCCTCGCGGCAATTAGTTAAGTACATAATGCTTTTACTGATCGTATGTGTCTTTAGTTTGGCCGCCGGGTCGCCAGTTGACGGGTAAGTGATAATAGACCTTAAAGCTATTGAAATAAGGTTTAGGAATAGATTATGTCGTGTATTGTTCTTATGGCACTTCGTTCTTAGATTTGACTGAGCGGCTACCGCGAAAACCGAAATTCGCAAATTGCGGGGATCTTTCTCTTTTACTCCGATGAAGGCGTAATTAGAGTGATAGAGAAAAATCCCCGCAGTTTGCGAACTTCGATTTTCGCGATTATAGTCCTGATTACGCCGACGGATGTAATTTTTACGCTTCCTACGTAACCGTTGTATGCTTTTATTGTGGGAGTACCTTGATGAGCCCTGGCAGTGGTGGTGGTGTGGTGGAAATAAGAAAGCTTCAGGAAACTTCAGATACTTTTATTAAATTAAATAGGAGCTTACATACGTGCAGACGAGTGTAGGTGCATTATAAAAAGAGGGACCATAGATAACACAGACAGCCCTTATAAAGTATTAAACCATAAACAATGTAGAAGGGTGGATAAATAAATTAAAGCTTTCCATTAGTGATGTACCGACTATTGATTTGGCCGACTAGCCGACTAATCGGCGCTCGAATGGCCGATTAGTCGGCCGACTAGTCGGCTAGTCGGCCAGATCATTACTTCGTATAAGTTCTGGTGAAAAATTATAGTTTTGCTCCTTTGATTGCGCTATTCCTCACATTAGCTTGGCTAAAAGGTGTTCTCTACAGGTTAAAAGTGTTCAAACACCTATCACAAGAATCGTCGTACAATTTTTTTTTATTATCGATCCTGAGCAGACCGTCAGTACAGCTTGTAGGAGGTATTTCCAAGGCTCTATTTCCCGTACGTAGTCGCCTGTTAAGAACCTATCCCCTGGGGTCAGCGTCTTTACGAGCAACGTGCCCTATCTAAGTCTCTAAATTTTGCAATAACGTTAATAGTTCCCTATAGATCCACCATAAAAAAAAAAAACTTAATAATAAATAAATTGTTTTACTATCGATCTTGCCTATGAAATTACACGAGAATCAGTTGAGATCAACCTGTAGAGGAAAATACAGAAAATACTTGCCCACCAATAGACGATAACGATCAAACTGTCAATAATTTGAACAAAACTTTTCATTTGCATCCTGAATAGGTATTTTAGTAAAATAGACATAAAACATATGGTAAATATTGACTGTTGATTTCTTTTTTTTCTGTTTTCCTTTCACTAATAAAGTGCCGACTATAGTCGGCACTTTATTAGTGAAAGGAAAACAGAAAAAAAAGAAATCAACAGTCAATATTTACCATATGTTTTATGTCTATTTTACTAAAATACCTATTCAGGATGCAAATGAAAAGTTTTGTTCAAATTATTGACAGTTTGATCGTTATCGTCTATTGGTGGGCAAGTATTTTCTGTATTTTCCGTAATCGGCCGTTTTTGCCGACTAGTCGCCGACTAATCGCCGACTACAAATGTGGCCGGATAGTCGGCTTTCCCGACTAGTCGGCGACTAGTCGGTACATCCCTACTTTCCATACATTGTCACTTCCCCTCACACTTCACATTATATAGAAACTTAAGATTTGAACACTATCAAACAAAAAAAAATATTATAAGCATGATTACTATACTACATTTCTTAAGTTCAAATCATACACAAAGTTAGAGTGTTTAAGACCTGAAAGACCCTTAGTCAAAATATCAGCTACCATTTTATCTGTAGGCAAATACTTAGTTGTTATATTACACTTTCAAACTATATCTTTAACAAAGTGATATTTCAGATCTATGTGCTTTGTTTTCTTATGACAATACTCTTATTTCTAGAAGTCTCAATGCACTCTGGTTGTCGCTAGAAAGTGTACAACATGAATGGTTTTCAAAAATTTCATTCATGAAATTTCTGATAAAACAATGTTCCCGGCAAGCGTCACCCAGAGCTAGATATTCAGCCTCTGTACTACTAAGGGCAATACAACGTTGCTTGAACGTTGTTTGTGTTGTATTATTGTTATCAACAACCGTTTGTGAATCAAAAGTGGAAACATTGGACATTGCGTGCAACTTTTCTCATCAGTGAATAAAGAAGATAACCTTTACGACGGTGTGTTGAAAATAAAACTTTTCTTCATTGTATTTTTTAGCTCATTTATTACCCATAGAAAACGTCGACATCCACTCGACCAAAATGTATTTAACGACCAAAAAAAATTTTGTGATTTCGGAGTTAGTCCCATAGAAAAAGTTGTTCAGTATGACCTACGTAATTACCTCGCACAAGTCGCACAATATGGCTAACGGTCCAAAAATGACCCTGTATCAGTGGTAGGTATTACTAAAATAAATAATAACTAGCTTAAATCTAATATAGGCCCTTCACGCATTGTACCAAGAATGCTGGCGGCATTTCCTCGCGGTATCGCAATGCTGATACGTTGTGCGAGGTAGCCGCCAGGGGCCCGATTTTTTAATTTCGAGCGTTCGACTTCGTCACTCGAAAATCGGTGCAAAACAGCGAAATGCAAATTTTTGAAATAGGTACGAGCGATAGAAATTGGGAATCGAGTGGTATCGACCACTCGTTTTCAATTCTATTAGTAGAATTTAAATGCCGGGTACTGAAAATATGATTGAACGAAACACACGAAATTCAAAAATCGGCCCCCTTCTTCGGTCAAGTCAAGTCACCCAAGTCGGGTTGCCAGATGGTCGGGATTTGGCGTGATTCTCCCGATTTTTAGCACGTGTTCCCGATTCCCGACAAAGTGTAAACCGTCCCGAAAAACAGCTACACGTTATAAAACAATAATTTCAAGTTCCGAACTGCCGTCGAGCGAGAGAGGTGACGTAGTGCCAATAATGTAAAATATCGTTGTTTTTAATACAATTACTTTAATTTGAATGTATATTTTTTCCCGACTCAAGTCCTACAATCCCGAAAAATTGATATTGTTTCCAGATAATAGCGCCTTTCAATCTGGCAACCCTACACCCAAGTCACCTTGACTGTATTGTATACCTATCTCCGGTTATCAATAAAAGCATATCGGGGACATAATGTGTTATGTAAATTTGCATACACTGTTAAGGTCAAACCTGTTTATGTAGGTAAGTCGATAACATTATAACAAGCATTATCAGAATACCTAAAATTGCATATCAATTATTAATGATTTATAGTGTAGGTCATGATTATGACGCCGAACTTAAATGAAATACCGGGTGTGGCCTGTAACATGAGCAAATAATGAAAAGATAGATTGTACTCCCGCAACGATGAAACTTTTCTTCAACAACTTTTAAAAATTATGAAGTATTTAGACTCCCTATTTTTCATACAAAATTTATAAATATTATCTTCAATGGACGCCATCGCCACGCCATATCATTGTGATTGACGTTGCTTGTCACGCCTTAAACATAACAAAATTCGCAATACATTGCGTCTTAGAATAAACTTTAAGGTGTATCAAAAATCAAACTACAAGTTATTTTTAAAAATCGCTGAACAAATGTTGGTCAATATGAGTACAGCCTACAGTTTAATATTTTGCCCATATTACAGGCCACACCCGGTATAATGAGTTGATGGAATTTCACTATGGGTAGTGGGTATCTATAGTATTTCTCAAACCGCATGGATACGGTGACATATACAGGGCGTTTTTTGAACTAGCCTTATTGTGCGAGGTGATTATACAGTGTGGAAAGATAAATCGGGCCCTGGAGGGAAACTACCTTGAATCCTTAAGCTGGCTCATTTTACTTAAAGAAGACATTCCTTTATTTTTAAAAAGAAACAAAACTACATACAAAGATTTTTCTGTTTTTCTTCAATTTGGCTTGTCTGAAAAAATCTTGAGTACTAAATATTAGATTTTATGGATATTTTGTATGGCAGACGAGTGTAAAACTTAATGTTTCTTGGAGAAATGTTGTCATTAACAGTAACTGGATCGACTAGTAGAATATATAGAGAGAGTGTTTATTTTTTGGAATTTTTAGTCGGTTCGAGTCCCGGGCGAGGCAAGCGAGTTTTAGAAAAATCTTTGTACTTATGTCGTTCTGTTTCTTTTAAAAATAAAGGCATGCCTCCTTTAAGTAAAATGAGCCAGCTTAAGGAATTAAGGTAGTTTCCCTCCAGGGCCCGACTTATCTTTCCACACTGTATAGGCCATCTGAACAACTTTTTCTATAGGACCAACTCTGAACTGTTTCAATAAGTTTCTTTCCCACGGTTTATGGTCTTTTGCTCTTGCAGTCCAAATGCCTACGACACGATAGTCATCGGCCTGGGCTCGGCCGGCGCCACAGCGGCTGCTGAGCTGGCCCGCTCTGGCCGCAAGGTGCTGGCCCTGGAGGCCCAGGGCCGCGTCGGGGGCAGGGTCCACACGGTGCCGTTTGGAGACGGAGTCGTGGAGCTGGGTGCTGAATGGTAAGAACCTTTATGGCTCCTCTACACGATGGGCCAACGCCGGCCAATCCAAGGGACGCATTTGTGCATTAGAGCAGCGGTCGGCAACCCGCGGCCCGCGGGCCGCATGCGGCCCGCCAACCTCCCGCTTGCGGCCCGCGAGCCTCCGTGGCTATTTTGTATGTAATACTGACGAACGATAATGCCTGCTAAAGTCACAAATATTACCAAAGTGCGGCCCGCGTCAACTTCTTTAACTACTATGTGGCTCTTGGCTGCTAAAAGGTTGCCGACCGCTGCATTAGAGGGAGCAAGTGATATTGCTATCTCATTCTACCGCATGGCTGCGTCTACAGATGTGCAAGTTGCGGAAAGTTTCCATAAAATTCTATAAATTCGCGGAAATTTCATGAAACTTTCACTAGGAAATATGGGAAATTTAAATTTAAAATTGGAAAGTTTCAATTCTCATACAATAATGTAAGAAATTTTCCGATTTTTTCCTACCTACGTTAAATTTCCGAAACATTTCGTAATTTTGGAAAGTTTCCTTAGACACATCAGTAGCTGCGTCCCTTGGAGTGGCCGGCGCTGGCCCATCGTGTAGAGGAGCCATTATGCAGTGGGGAGACACTCCTGACTTCGTGCAAACTCGGCTCTGTTCGGCTCAGCATTGCTCCGAGCAATTATTAAGGTCCCTGTGCATATTGGGCCAACGCAGGTCAGTCCAAGGGACGCAATCATGCGGTTGAATGAGAAAGCATTATCACTTGCTTCCTCTAACGCATAAATGCGTCCCCCAGACTGGCCCACGTTGGCCCAATATGTAAAGGGGCCTTTAGGGTTGGCACAACTTGGACTTCTCTTTGCGTGCACAACCACAGATAAGATTAATTACTCGAATTTTGACAACCCTAAATAGTCGAAAGGGATAGTCCCATAAGTCAGAAACGGATATCATGATTCGACCCTGAATGGATGTGATTCATGTCAAAACCACAAAACGAATGACCGAATACAATTCACCATTTTTAGTGTTCCGTACAAAACTTTGTTTACGGAACACTTATGGGATCACTTCGGTCTTGCAAATCAGTTAAATGCGTTTTTCTCAGGGACCGTTTGACATAGATACCTAAAATTGGGAACAGTTATAGCAATTACCACCACTCATATTGTAAATAAGTCAAAACTGCTTATTTTCAATAAGCTTTCGGAATTTCGTCACACTTAAGTGTCTTGTTCCAGGATCCACGGTAACGTCAGCAGCCGCACATACGCGCTGGCCACCGAGCACAACATTGACACTAAAGTCCAGTCCCTGATGTTGGACCCTTACCGCTCAGATGGTACCAAACCTGACGTGGCCTTGGTGAGGGAACTGGTGGATTTGGACTTCACAGAAGAAAATCCTGACCCGCCAGAACCTCTTGGCACTTTTGTTACTAAGAAGTAAGTAGGTATATCAAAATTAAAACATGCAAAAGCTCTTTATGCAAGGAGTACACTTCGGTTGGAGCAAAAAGCTTTGGAAACTTAGCAAAAGACAACTCCAAATCATAACAGGGGTTTTTACTGGTCAAAGGAATTCTGGCCAAGATGGGACACTCTAACACCTAATGTGTGAATGTCACGCCCTCGCCAGACAAAGAACGAAGGACTTTGGAGCAGGATATCTGGAAGGATCTTTTCTAGGGGGTAATTGCACAAAAGATCCCTGTTCCCTGTGGGTGTGTATCCGCAAAGGCCCTCGAAAACAATAAGATAAGTATATTAAGGCTCTTACAAACATAGAAGATAAGGTCCACAGCCCCTAATACTCGTAGTACCCTGACGTTGCACTGGTGATTGAGATTAATCTGCCAGAAGCTGTAGGCACATTTGTCACTATGAAGTAAGGGCTCTACCAAACAGAGGACAAGCTTCAACCCCTGATGGGCCCTTACCGCTCGGATGGTACCAAACCTGACGTCGCGCTGGTGAGGGAACTGGTGGATTTGGACTTCACAGAAGAACGTCCTCATACGCCAGAAGCTCTTGGTACTTTTGTCACTAAGAAGTAAGTATAGGGCTCCGCCAAACATGACAAGCTTCAACCTTCAGCCCCTGCTGATGGACCCTTACTAGACATTGTGTTGTTCACGAGTCTTCTCCCTCGCGTTATCCCGGCATTTTGCCACGGCTCACATAGGAGCCTCTGGGGTCCGCTTGACAACTAATCCCATGATTTGACGTAGGCACTAGTTTTTACGAAAGCGACTGCCATCTGACATTCCAACCGAGAGGGGAAACTAGGCCTTATTGGGATTAGTCCGGTTTCCTCACGATGTTTTCCTTCACCGAAAAGCGACTAGTAAATATCAAATGATATTTCGTATATAAGTTCCGAAAAACTCATTGGTACGAGCCGGGGTTTGAACCCGCGACCTCCGGATTGCAAGTCACACGCTCTTACCGCTAGGCCACCAGCGCTTGTGTTGTTCACGAGTGAGTGATTAAAATGAACTATATCTTTTGATTGAACTCGCTCACTCTTCAACTCGCTCAGTCACTCATCTGTCTCAGAGTTTCTTGCGCGCTCTTTACCCTCATGATTCGAATGAGCCGGCCGAGCGTGACGAGCGAGGAGCGAGTGCGACGGTGGGAATAGGTTTCGGAGCGGTTCGGAAGAATTCGGAGGGTGTCGGGAAAACATGGCGGGATCTTATCGCGTGATTCGTCATCTTGGTCGCACTTATGGCTGTGTGACTTTGATTGACATTTCCCTCTACTCACTCTTGATCAAGACTATAGTCTACCTACAGATCCACTGAGCGAAATGAGCGAAATGAGTGACATACGTGTATGGGATTATGATTTTATAAGTAAATGGGATAAGTGGCGTGTAATAATACGAGTATACATCTCCTGAACTCACACTTTTTCCCCAATATCCAGATTCATGGAATACATCACAAAGAACAAACCAGATCTGCTCAAAGACCAGGACTTCATCACCGAGTACTTGGAGTTCTGGAACCTGCTGACCAACAACCTGGAGTCTTCCAACGATTGGAATGACGTCACGACCTGGGATGTGTACGAGCAGCTGGGCGGTCCGCAGGCTATCAGCTGGCATCGGCACGGATACAAGACTTTCTTCGAGATTATGCTGGTAAGCCTTTCTGTAATAGGTCAATCAAATTACCTAGAAGTGATTTGAGGAATTAATTCCCAGCAAGCTGGAAATCATTTAAATACATTAATTTGGCCCTAAATGCGTAGGTATAATCTGAGTTCTCCATCTCAAGAAGTGATGTGGAGTCGTGGTCGTCTTAACTATGCCCAAACGCCCCCGGGCACATAAGAATTTGGGGCCCTTTTGGAAACTAAAGAAAGCTAATTAAACTAACGTTTTTCTACTATGATCTTCTATTTATTTTGGGTAATCAAATATACTGTTACTGTCTGTCCTTCGGACCTGAGGATGGGGGCCCCGTGTGGGCACACGTCCATAAGGGCTTATGGTAAAGACGGTACTGGTGGTACGCCTTTCTGTTGCGGTCAGGGTCTTTTTAGCCTTTTGACCACCTAAGACGTCAACTGACGCACGAAGATCAGCTGGCATCGGCATGGATACAAGACTTTCTTCGACATTATGCTGGTAAGCTTTTCTGTTGCGGTCAGGGTCACTAATTGTTCAGCCTCTTTAGAAAATATTGAGGAATTTGCGCATATTGCATGACGAAAGCTCGAGCCTTACACATCAGTCATCACCTATGGGGAAATTATTATTGTTTAAAAATATTATTTATATGCTAAAAATGCAGAAAAGTCAAAAAATATGTCCTAGAATAGAAAAGTGCCACTTTGATACCTCCTAGCAGGAAAAAAGGTGATGTAATAGTTATTTACGATACAAGCGCGGATAAGAGGGAATTACCTATTCACACGTGTATCGTACAACGTTTTACATTACATATATTAGCCACGTCAAATTAAGCCGAATTTGGGCAAGCTGCGGAAATAATTCGTGTAGTTTTGAAAATTGCCACAGGTGTACCTTGTGGTGTACAGATAAACATACTAAAAGTCCTCGAGGGTAGGGGGTGTGCTGGGGGTGTAGAGGGGGGTTGAAGGTACCTTTTTTCATATTTTTGCTCATATCTCGAAAATCTGTACAAATATCATTATAATTACTTCGGACAAAAGTTTTAACATAAAATTTACTACAAATTTGGTTATGTATATTTTTACTCTGCGATTAATAGTTTAGGAGCTACAGGCTGTTAAAGTTAAATAAGTGATTAAAAATAGACGGTTTAAAAAAACGTGGTTTTTTAGTAATTGTTCATCATAAATAAAAAAAAAAGCTTAGAGTAAGCAAGCTAAGCGACTTCCTGATAAAATATAAAAAAATAGGCCATGAGCATGTCGGGCCATGCTCAGTGTAGGGTTTTGGTAGTTACCCGTCTGTCAAAATATACTATTTGCCAAAACTCAAAAACAGCTGTACCGATTAGGTTCGTTTTATTTTTTCTTGAAATTCGTTACTAAGCTAAGTTTTCACGATTTTTTTCATATTTTTTGGACCCATGGTTCAAAAATTACGGGAACTAAAGTGTAAAACACAACTTTTTTTCTTTCAGATCGATTATTTCCGAAAATATTAAGTTGATCAAAAAATGGTTCTTGAAGACCTCTATTCGTTTTAAAAGACCTATCCAACGATACCCCACACCGATATGATAGGGTGGAAGTGAAAAAAAATTTCATCCCCTCTTTAATGTAGGGCAGCCACCCTAAAAAAATATTTTTTCTAATATATATTTTCGACTTTGTCAGCGTAACTGATTTATATATTCGTGTCAAATTTACACATGAAAACTAGAAAAAATATTTTTTCATGGTGGCTGCCCTACATTAAAGTGGGGATGAAATTTTTTTTTCGCTTCTACCCTATAGTATGGGGTGTCGTTGGATAGGTCTTTTAAAACGAATAGAGGTCTTCAAGAACCATTTTTTGATCAACTTAATATTTTCGGAAATAATCGATCTGAAAGAAAAAAGTTGTGTTTTACACTTTAGTTCCCGTAATTTTTGAACCATGGGTCCAAAAAATATGAAAAAAATCGTGAAAACATAGCTTAGTAAAGACTTTCAAGAAAAAATAAAACGAACCTAATCGGTACAGCTGTTTTTGAGTTTTGGCAAATAGTATATTTTGACAGACGGGTAACTACGAAGCCCTACACTGAGCATGGCCCGACATGCTCATGGCCTATTTTTTTATATTTTATCAGGAAGTCGCTTAGCTTGCTTACTCTAAGTTTTTTTTTTATTAATGATGAACAATAACAAAAAAGCAACGTTTTTTTAAACCGTCTATTTTTAATCACTTATTTAACTTTAACAGCCTGTAGCTCCTAAACTATTAATCGCAGAGTAAAAATACACATTGCCGAATTTGTAGTAAATTTTATGTTAATACTTTTGTCCGAAGTAATTATAATGCTATTCGTAAGGATTTTCGAGATATGAGCAAAAATATGAAAAAAAGTACCTTCAACCCCCCTCTACACCCCCAGCACACCCCCTACCCTCGAGGACTTTTAGTATGTTTATCTGTACACCACAAGGTATACCTGTGCCAATTTTCAAAACTACACGAGTTATTTCCGCAGATTTTTCTAATTTGCTTAGTCTATATGGCCCTTTAAACTTTGCTAAAAGTGCTATTTTACGCACTAGTGCAAGAAAATAGGATCATATATACTGTAAAAAATATAGGTATTCATTACCTCTTATACTAGTGTAATGTTGGTACTGTTGGTCTACAGAACAAATACAACAACGGTCCCGGCCTCCAGAACTTGGACATGAAGTTGAACACAGAAGTGACCCGCATCATCACGCCGCAGCACCCCAACGAGACTGTTACTGTGCAGTGCAAAGATGGAGCTTCCTACACCGCCAGACATGCCATTGTGACCGTGTCTCTTGGAGTACTGAAGGCTACGTAACTATCTCACTGTACTATATCCGTCTAAAGGCTTCTACAAGAAAGCTTCCTGCGAAAATTTTACAAGAGGAAATTTCGAAAGTTCGTATGGGCATTGACAATAGGCGTGCGCACGGTGGGGCAAGTGGGACAACTTGCCCCACCCTGGTCTGTGGTCTGACGAGAAGCTAAATTTTTTTAGGAACAATTAAGGCACGTAACCATACTCCTGCGGTCCTGCCCCACCCTTTAAAAATTGCTGGGTTACTTTACGCCTATGGCATTGACATTTTTCATTTCAATAATGAGAGTTTCTTTTTTGCCCGTGATATTTTCCCGTAACTTCCAAAACATTTCCAACTATTAGGAAACTTTCTACTTCTGCAACCACGACTGATTATGACTTTTCAGACATACCACACTCTTCTCGCCGCCCCTTCCTCCAGAAAAACAGACAGCCATAGACAAAGTGAGCATAGGCGTCGTCGGCAAGGTGATCCTGTCGTTTGAGAAGGCCTGGTGGCCTAAGGATATTACGCTCTTTGCCTTCATCTGGAAAGGTACAGTATAGAAACACACAGACAAATGATACCCCATATACTGAGACAGGGCTTTTTCCCTACTGCCTACTGCTCACATTGCTGGAATACTGGACCCAAGTGTGTAATTTCTGTTTTTTTATGTGTACTAGGTATATTATTTTATCTTGTTATGCTCTCCTAATTACTTTTTTAAGTGGGCTTTATGGAAAAATGTCTTTCTTCTTCTTCTCCAATGCGTGTCCAGACGGGGTGATCAAATGGGCCGATTTGATCACCCCGTCTGGACTCCACTTCATTTGACCTAGTCTAGACTTTGAAATTTTGCTGTTATTTAGTAAGTTCAGTAAGGCCTGGTAGAATATACAACTACAAGAATTTTTTATTTTGTTTTAAAGGAGACGATAAGAAAAAAGTCCCCGCTGAAGACTACTGGACGACCAGAATACTTGGGGGTCACCCGCCCATGGGGTCCGGCAACTCGCTGACCCTCTGGACCAGTGGCGAGGTCGCTAAACAGGTGAGGTCGTTAAAGGGCCATTTTGGTGCATAAGTGCAAAGTGAGGAAGCTTTGATGTCTTTGAATTTTAATAGATCCCGCGTTTGCTCTAATAGATCCTGCGTTTGCTCTAATAGATCCCGCGTTTGCTCTAATAGATCCTGCGATTGCTCTAAAGGCCCCTGATGTACACAATGGGCCGACGCAGGCCAGTCCAAGAGATGCAGCAATGCGGTAGAATGAGATAGCAATGGGGTCCCTTTGCTTCCCGTAAAGTTTTAAGTCATAATCTATGATATTTTAATACTAGATTTGCCATACACTAACATATCAAGCGAAAAAAATGATGCCAACCAATGCTGCCAACGTCACGGCAGCATCAGTTACAATTTGTTTACAACTTCATACGCAAATGCGTAAAAGAGACGGCACAATTAAAATAATACCTAAGTAAAAAAGAGACGGCTAGTGTTTGTCACTTGCGCGTGAATTTGGTAAATCAGTGATACCACCATAACACGACGGCAAATAGTGGAGATGGCGCGAACCGTAAAACTTATTAAGAAAAAAAAATATCAAAGAATAAGATGTTTGACAGAAGGGGCAAATTATTTTAATGCAGTTCTATGTAGTAATGTACTCGCTACCGAAGTAAAAAGTTTTCACATTTAGTTATGTAAATAAAAGATATTATATTATACTTATCATTGTTACTTTTGTAACAAAAAAAATTTGGCTGTTTCAGTACGCAGATTATGTATGTATGGTGATTAAAATTTCACCCCGTATTTTTATATTTTATATGTATGTACTGGATTCTACCTATTTCGTGAATACTATATATTAATAACATTCACCTTCCCTTTGATCAAGTGATATATACTGGTATTAGCACAGTTCATACGCAAATGTAAATAAAGCGGTAAAAATATATAACTATGTAACAGTGTTGGCAAAAAATCAATTCGAATTGACGATTGACGATTGAGGATTGACCGATCAATCCGAATTGACGATTGACGATTGACGAAACTAATTCTAAATCTACTGATTGAGGATTGACGATTACTAATCGTTAATTCGAATTGATCGGTCAATCCTCAATCCTCAATCGTCAATTCGGATTGACGATTAGGTACTTTGTATGTACTTACCTAATGTCCTTTTTATTTAGGCCATTTTTCGAAACTAGCCAAATACGTTCAAAAGCGGTGTCTGAGTTTACCAAAGCTTCCGAAACATGTTTTCGACGGCAATATGAAGGATGTCCTTTTTGGAACATTTTCGGGACTTTCCTTGAAATTAACCAATAGCGTTCAAAATCGATATCTGAGGTGCCCAAAGGTTTCGAAACTTGTTTCCGAGGGAAATATTGAGAGATGCGCTTTTTTGGGACATTTCTAGAAATTACCCGATTGCGTTCAAAATCGATATCTGAGGTAACCAGAGGTTTCTAAACATCTTTTCAACTGCAATATTGAAAGGTGTCCTGTTTTGGGACATTTTAGTGACATTCTTTGAAAGTGACTGCTCGCATTCAAAATCGATATCTGAGGTGCAAAACATGGTTTCAACGGCAATATTTAGATTCTACACTTTAGCCGCGTACTTACTTTACTACCTGCATTACGCCACCCTGCTGATAACAAGATGCGTTCTAAAAACGTACGAGTGCGAAAGAGATAGCATTATTCTAATCCTTTTATTGTTCTAGTGGTGTCCAGTTTGAGTCCAGTAGAGATAAGATATTCGGTCTTCAACCCTTGTTGTTTGTTGGTGTGTGACTGTGTGTGTTTGTTTTAAATTGGACTGTGGATTTTCTTTTGGCGTTGGCTTGTTATACGGACTTTTGGATTTACTTCTGGACTGTTTCATACGATTAACTTGGCGTGACTTTGAGGATTGGATATCGCAGTTGTTCTTACGGTAAGTAACATTTACCAACTATTATTTGTCGTAAAGGTTAACATTGAATATCTATAGGTTTTTTTTTTATTCTAGAACAATGTTATGTGGGTTTAAAAATTTCACTTTCGTGTGCAAGATTAATGGATAAAAAATAATTATGAGAATTCATCTGTAAGATAACTTCTATACGGTATTATAATTATTAAATTAAATTAAATTAAATTAAAATTTCTTTATTAAAGACAACATAAGGTCCATACATTTGTTAGTTATCGCTTATAATTTATGTTAGTAACAACCGTAACCTAATAAAATATTTAATAATTTATAAACAAAAGTGACTTTGTCCGCTGACCCATTGCCCATAACAGAGGACAATCTAGCTTATTAGCTATCATGTTTAGAATGCTGTTGGTACTCCCGCGCACTCTGTCTAGCAGTGTGGCCGTTTTCTTGCGCCACACGGCATCGAAGCCGTCTGTGCGCGCCTCGGCGAACATGGACGATGCGCTGCAGAAACGCGGCAGTCTCAACAGCATCCTAAACGCATTATTGTATTGAATGCGCAAGGCATTGTAAGCTCGCTGAGTATATCTAACCCACAAACTTGACGTGTACAATGATGTACAATAAGCCTTAAATAGAGTGATTTTGACTCCATCTGTACACCGAGCAAATCTGCGGGCTAGCATGTTCGCTCTAACTGACAATGCCCTGCGCTCCCTCTCCATATCTAAATCATCCTTTAAGTCTTCGGTCAGCAAATGTCCCAGATATTTGAACTGTGTCACTCTATCGAGTGGAACACTATTAAGCATGATAGGTGGTATAAAGAAAGGACATTTACTTTCCGCCTTAAAGATCATAATCCTGGTTTTACTTACATTGTAAGTCAAACCATGCGCTGTCGCGTACGCCTCACACACCTTGATTAGCTGACGCAATGCATTATGTCTAAATCAATAAAAAAATATCATATTTCGGGCTCCCTTCGATTTCATTTGATGCTTGTTATGTTTTTATGACAGATTGTTATTGTGAGATAAATGAATAAATAATATCCATAATAACAAGTAAAATTCAATATATAATAAAGCCTTGCCAGTATTACAGTGAATACCGGGGGATATCCCGATACTTACTGTAATACTCGCAAGGCATTCAATAAAAATAAATCATTCTTTTGGGCAACCTTCGGGCACCTCAGATATAAATTTTGAACGCAATCGGTTGGTTTCAAGAAATATCCCAAAACAGGGCATCTCGGAATATTACCGTCGGAAACATGATTCGGAACCTTAGCGTAGGTAAAAAGTCATTTCTCAGTATTGCCGTCAGAAACATGTTTCGAAACCTTTGGGCACCTCAGATATCGATTTTGAACGCAATCGGTTAATTTTAAGAAATGTCCCATAAATGTCCAAAAAAAAAGGAAACTACGTCTGTATTGCCGTCGGAAACATGTTACCTACCATGTGAACCTTTCTCAATCTCAGATATCGTTTTAAAGTGCCAACGAATAATTTAAAAAAATGTCCCGAAATGGAAGGGACATCTTTCGGGACCTATGGTCGACATCGATTACGAATATGAACGTAATCGGCCAATTTCGAAAAATGTCCCAAAAAGGGACATCAGTCAATACTGACATCAGGAACATGTTTCCGAACCTCTGGGAACCTCAGATATCGACTTTAAGTCCAGTAAATAAGTCCCAAAAAAGGACACCTTTGAAAAGTAATCTTAGGGACTATGGTTAATCTAGATTGAGAATTGATTTAATCCGAATTGAGGATTGATGCGTTAATTCCGATTGATTCAATCGGATTGACGCGTCAATCTGAATTGAATCAATTCGAATTGATCAATCCGGATTGATCAATTCGGATTGACGCGTCAATTCGATTGATCAATCCGGATTGATTTAGTTCAGATTGATGCCAACACTGCTATGTAAATAAACTATATTCCTTTCCACGAAACCGAGTTAAAAAAAAGCAAATTCAATAACAACAAAACCTTTTATTAAAGTTGAAATTTATTTCTCTTATTTGTACGACAAGCACCAAACAATGAATGCAACTTACCATGACGCCTCTGCTATGATAATCTATGTACGCAGTTGGTGCGTCCTTGTCATTCTCGCTGATAAGAACATAAACTTATCTCTTTCTGTCAGCCGGCGAAAATGGCGGCCAGCTTTATTTCTTTCAAGATTAAACCGAAGAAAAACGGATTATTTCAGATTTTACTTACGAATGATATGTGACGCCGTCAATTTTTTTGCGCTTCCGCGGATAATTTGAGCATTTCAACATAACGCAGGTCGGCATTTTGTTGCTTAATACACGTTATTTGTGGAAAAGTATTAACCGGTGTACACTTCGCGCTTGCGTCAGGCAGACTGAGACAAACTCGTACACATGACACGAGGTGAGTGCTTCAATTTTGGAACGTGTATAACACATCTAGTATTAAAATATCATAGGTCATAATGTACTGTTCGTCATATTATCTTTAGTCATAAAACTGAAACCGTTAACTTTTCAGGATTTTCGTAAGGTTAATCTGTAGATAGGTTCGGTTAGGTTAGGTTGTTTTATGGCAATCTTGAAAAGTTACGTGTTTCTGAGAAAAACCAATTATGACTAACGAAAATTCGGAAAAACAATATATTATGACTTAAAACTACATATTTGGGAAACAATAGAGACCCGATAGCAATATCACTTGCTCCCTCTAACGCATAAATGCGTCCCTCAGACTGGCCCGATATGTACAGGGGCCTTAACAAACAAATGAAGTTCCGATTTCTGCCCTATCGGATCAAGACTGGCAAAAATATTTTCAAAGTTAGTTTAGACCAGCGGTCGGCAACCTTTTAGCAGCCAAGGGCCAAATAGAGTTAACGAAGTTGACGCGGGTCGCACTTTATTAATATTTGTGACTTTATCATACATTGTCGTTTGTCAATATTACATACAAAATAGCCAGGGAGGCTCGCGGGCCGCAAGTGAGACGATCGCGGGCCGCATGCGCAAGGGCTGGTGGCCTAGCGGTAAGAGCGTGCGACTTTCAATCTGGAGGTCGCGGGTTCAAACCCCGACCAAACCCCGTTTCAAACACAAACCAATGAGTTTTTCGGAACTTATGTACGAAATATCATTTGATATTTACCAGTCGCTTTTCGGTGAAGGAAAACATCGTGAGGAAACCGGACTAATCCCAATAAGGCCTAGTTTACCCTCTGGGTTGGAAGGTCAGATGGCAGTCGCTTTCGTAAAAACTAGTGCCTACGTCAAATCATGGGATTAATTGTCAAGCGGACCCCAGGCTCTCATAAGCCGTGGCGAAATGCCGGGATAACGCGAGGAAGAAGAAGAATGTATAATTATTAAGTGACCTACGTATAATTGTATTGCGTTCAATTGAGCGTTTTCCAAAAAAAATGTGGGTACATTTCATTCATGTCTTCAAAATATTGACTTCTTTGGCTCATTTTACTCAGAATTCTTTGTACATTCACGCCTCATAGTTACATGAAAAAAGGTGTCCCAAAATTTTGTATGAAAAAATGTTTTTCCAGTGCGTCATGTTTATGCAAATAAAAATAAAAACCGGGCAAGTGCGAGTCGGACTCGCGCACGAAGGGTTCCGTACCATAATGCAAAATAAAACAAAAAAAAAAGCAAAGAAAAAACGGTCACCCATCCAAGTACTGACCACTCCCGACGTTGCTGAACTTTGGTCAAAAATCACGTTTGTTGTATGGGAGCCCCATTTAAATCTTTATTTTATTCTGTTTTTAGTATTTGTTGTTATAGCGGCAACAGAAATACATCATCTGTGAAAATTTCAACTGTCTAGCTATCACGGTTCGTGAGATACAGCCTGGTGACAGACAGACGGACAGACGGACGGACGGACGGACAGCGAAGTCTTAGTAATAGGGTCCCGTTTTACCCTTTGGGTACGGAACCCTAAAAAATCATACTCAAGAATGTGACGATCTGGAAAGGAAATCTTTGGACACATTTTTTCATGCATGAGGCGTGAATGTACAAATGATCCTGAGTAAAATGAGCCCAAGAAGTCAATATTTTGAAGACATGAATGAAAAGGGGTATCCAGACGGGACTGACGAAATCAGTCGATTTGTTCAGGAACATAATTGGTCAATCTCATCTAGCGTCCACACGTACATAAATTAACTCACCAATTTGCATTCTACTATGAAAATTGGCATTTTTGTGTCCGCACCTGCTGATGTGATCGGGGAATCAAATTGGTATTTGTGTCCGCACGGCCCTGTTCGATCGGAGAATTTCATCAGATTGGCGAAAAATTGTCTCGTCTGGATACAACTAAATGTACACTTTTTTTGGAAAATGCTCAATTTGTTATATTTCTGGCAGGTGGAGAGGTTGCCTGAAGACATCCTGAAAACGAAGTGCGTGGCGCTGCTGCAGCGGTTCATGGGTGATGCGCTGAAGATCACCGTTCCCGCCCCCACCGGCGTCCTTAGGTACCATCTCCCACACTGTTAACTGTCCATTGGTAAACCCATAGTCTAATAAAACATGGTCTTCTCTTCCCAGAGTGACACGAGCCTACGTCACAATAACATGGCCGCCATATATAGCGCTATCGCATATTATCATATAGCGCTGTCGCATGATGACGTAGCTCGTGTCAGTCACGTGACCACGAAAAGACGGGAAGAGAGTACCACGCGGAACCACCACCAGAACCACCACTACCAGTTTTGACATTGACAGATACTTACGCTCGATAGACAAGTAACTTACTTTCTATGCATCTCGCTCGTACTCGCATATTAGTGCAAGCGAGATATATGTATAGAAAGCAATTTACGTAGACGCGAGCGTATCTGTCAATGTCAAAACTGGTGGTCAGGAACAGATTTCCATGACCAATCGCCTCCCGGATGATAACCAGTGATCGGACAAATCATCGCAAAACCATCATAAATCATTTATATTTCAAAATGGAACAAGATTTCTCAAACGCATATCATGTACACAGTATTTTATAAAATTTCCAGATTAAGTATACTCAAAAACTGCAGTTCAAAAATATTAAAAAAAAATATATCATGTTGCATACAATATTTATTTTTGCGATAAATTGTCCGAACTCTGGTGATAACTCGTATAGTGGTTAACGGCTATGTATGATGAACCCTCATGGACGTCAGCTGCCGCTCCGTTGGTGGGTTGAGTATTTAATCAGTTAGCCGCGACTACGACCAGTGAAAAATAAAGGTTATAAAGATAATACAATAAATGCGTGATAGACCCGGTTGTGAATGTGATTTACTTAATATCGTTTTGATTACCCAAGGGGCTGTCCATAAATTACGTCATCGATTTTTGTCCCCCCCTCCCCTAAAATAGTCCAAAAATCATGCTTCAAATGACCCCGTTTTCTCCTACGTCATGCTACCATCATCCGATGTGCAGACCCCCCCCCCCCCAATTTGAAATGACGTAATTTATGAATAGCCCCTAAGGGAGCATGACGTCATTAGACACAGAGTGAGATACAGTCCTCTGGTTCTATTCTCTCTTTCGAACAGTCATCTCTAATGGGGTTGGCCGGTGGTTTTTAGCAGATGGCGCCATCATAGCTTGCCCTGTCAATCCCTAGAATTGTGTCAAATTTTTGTTTTTTTAATACCCTGGATGCCAGCTCTTTAAACCAAATCTCATAGAAAAAGGGGCAAGCTATGATGGCGCCATCTATGCAAACCTTTGACAGTTGCCAACCCCATTTCAATACCTGTTTTCTAGATCGACATGGTACTCGAACCCGTACACGCGCGGCAGTTACACGTACGACAACCTGGAGGCCCCGCGGTACCCGCTGGCGCGGAAATGGCTGAGTTACCCGCTCCTAGACTCGGCGGGCGAGCCGCGCGTACTATTCGCAGGTATTGTATTGTATTTTTTTTATTTTTCTCTGTCACTCTAATTACGCCTTCATTGGAGTAAAAGAGAAAGATCCCCGGAATTTGCGAATTTCGGTTTTCGCGGTAGCCGCTCTGGAGTATCATCTGGGGCTGTCATTTTCTGTAGATACATACTAAATTAAAACCCTGTCAGTCCATCTAATATATTTATCTTGTTTTACAGGAGAGGCCACGAACGAACGGCACTTCAGCACCGTGCACGGAGCCAGCGAGACGGGTCGACGCGAGGCCGAGAGACTACTACTAATGATCCGTGGCGAGGCCGGAAACCATAATGTTAAAGATTTTTAATTTTTATATGAAACCCACCGACTTAGATTAAAGCCGATATCATAAAATTGTATTTTAGGGTTCCGTACCCAAAGGGTAAAACGGGACCCTATTACTAAGACTTCGCTGTCCGTCCGTCTGTCCGTCTGTCTGTCACCAGGCTGTATCTCACGAACCGTGATAGCTAGACAGTTGAAATTTTCACAGATGATGTATTTCTGTTGCCGCTATAACAACAAATACTAAAAACAGAATAAAATAACTCTTTATTTTATTCTGTTCTGTTAGTGGGGCTCCCATACAGCAAACGTGATTTTTGACCAAAGTTAAGCAACGTCGGGCGTGGTCAGTACTTGGATGGGTGACCGTTTTTTTTTTTGCATTTTTTTCCGTTTTTTTTTGCTTTATGGTACGGAACCCTTCGTGCGCGACTCCGACTCGCACTTTCCTGGTTTTTTTTTTATCTCCGAGGATTAATATATTTATAACGTATACTAGTTTTGTAGTTGTTGGCGCAGGTTCTTGAGAAATGACGTAGTCGACACAATTTGGATTTTTACAACTTTTAATATCTTCTTCTTCTTCTTCAAGTGCCATCTCCGTCCAGGAGGTCGGCGACCATATGTCTATATGTCTCTCTATGTTCAGTCATGCGAATTAGTCCATCTATGCTCTTCACTTTTAACCAGTCTCTTATATTTTCAGTCCATGATGTGCGCCTTCTACCACGGCCACGCTTCCCTTCAATTTTTCCTTCAATTATTAATTTCAATAGGTTGTATTTATTGTTTCTATATATATGTCCAAAATATGCTGCTTTTTTCTTCTTTATTGTTGATACTACCTCTAAGCCTTTTTTCATGATTTCCAAAACTCTGACATTAGTTATTCTATCAGTCCATTTAATTTTGAGCATACTTCGATAAATCCACATTTCAAAAGCCCTTAGTTTGTTGACCAAATTCTTTTTCAGGGTCCAGCTTTCGGAACCATACATAAGAATTGGGATGATGTAACATTTAACCATGCGCCACCTCAGTTTTAGGTTTATTTTCCTGTTAGTTAGAAGTTTCCTCATTTTCTGAAAGGTGTTTCTGGCTATTTCAATTCTCGTCCGTATTTCCTTCTCTGATTCCCAGTCCTCATTTAACCAACAACCCAGGTACTTATAACTTTTTACTCTGTCTATTATTTTATTATTTAAGGATAGTGGTCTAAGTGTTTCTGAAATTGGTGTTTTACTAACAATCATGTGTTTTGTTTTACTTGTGTTTATCTTAAGTCCATATTCCAAAAGTGTGTTATTCAGTTTTTGCAGCATTATTTGAAGGTCTTCAGGGTTAGTAGCAAATAAGACGGTATCATCAGCGTAACGAATGTTCTGTATCAATTTGCCATTTACACGGATCCCAAGATCAAGTTCTTCAAAAGCCTTTTTAAAAATCACCTCCGAGTACAAGTTGAATAAGCAGGGTGACAAGATACAGCCCTGCCTTACGCCTTTCTCTATTTGAATTTCTTCAGTCAGAACGTTATTAATTTTGATTTTAGCTTTTTGTTTCCAGTATAAGTTCTCTATAAATTTAATGTCGTTACCATCTATTCCAATTAATTTTAATATATTGATTAATTTAGCATGATTCACGTTGTCAAATGCTTTTTCGAAGTCGATAAAGCACATATGAACATCTACTTGAACATCTAGACATCTTTGTACCAAAACTTGGACTGCTACTAAGGCATCTCTAGTACCTAGTCCGGCTCTAAACCCAAATTGTGTGTCACTTATGTTTTCCTCTATTTTCTTGTAGATTCTTCTTTGTATGATTTTTAAAAATACCTTCAGGAAATGACTCATCACGCTGATCATCCGATGATCGCCGCAGCTTTTGGCATTGGCCTTTTTAGGTAGTGGTGTGAATATTGACAAGAGCCAGTCTTCAGGGAGCATATTGTCTGATTGATAAAATTTGTTAAATAATGAAACTAAATTATCTATATTATAATCATGTATCAATTTTAATACTTCCACCGCAATTCCATCGGGACCCAAAGCTTTTCTACGCTTCATATGTTCTAAGGCTGATATAAATTCTGATTTCAGTATTGATGGACTCTCTAAGTTGAGATCGCTTAGAGGTTCAGTCGGTATCCTATCATCTTTAAAAAGATTTAGAACATAATCTTGCCAGACTTCGCAGGCCTCTTTTTTATCAACAACAATGTTTCCATTTTGATTTACGAGTGTACCCTGAAATCTCTTATTATTTAAGTCTGTGAACTCTTTTACCTGTTTGTGCAGATTAAAACTATCATGGATCTGTTGTAATCTTTCTATTTCTTTACATTTATTAGTCAACCACTGTTCTCTTGCAATTGTGATTTCCCTGTTAATTTTTATATCTGTTTCATTATATTTATCCTCATTTATGTTTTTATAAGTCCGCCTTTCATTCATTAGTATTAATATATCATCGGTCATCCATTCTTGTCGCTTTCCCGTGTCTTTACTAGTTAGTTCTTCCGATGTTATATTTCTTATTTCCGTAACAAGATCTTTATATGTAATCAAGGGATTGTTCCCCTTCTCGCATATAGGTTTTATACAGTTGTTAAGTTTAACACTCACTGAAGTTTTAACTGTCTCATCTTTAAGGCGGTTTATGTCAACTTTCATTATGCTGGATGGCAGTTTCAATTTCTTTAATTTTAAAAACATCTTGGCACAAACAGGGTTATGGTCAGATTTTATATCAGCCCCGGGATATGTTTTGACCTGAATGATGGAGTTTCTAAATCTGTCCTTTATCATAATGTAGTCGATCTGGTTTCTTACAACATGTGATGGTTTGTCAGCTGGTGAGCGCCATGTGTAAAGTCGCCTTGCAGGATGTTGGAACCAAGTATTTGTAATGACCAAGTTGTTTTCGGAACAAAATTCTACGAGCCTGTTTCCTCTATCATTCCTTTTTCCTAAACCAAATTTCCCCACAATTTTTCCTTCTTCTCCTTGTCCCACCTTTGCATTTAAGTCCCCCATTATTATGTTGATATCCTGTGATTTTACTGACTTTAATAACTGCTCTATTCCTTCATAAAACTCTTCCACTTCCTGGTCATCACCATCACATGTTGGAGCATAGACTTGGATTATGTTTAGGTTGAAGGGATGAGCACTGATATTTAGCATCATGCATCTATTAGAGAAGTGAGTCACATTCGAAACATACTTCCGAAGTTCCTTGCTCACCATGATACCAACTCCGTGGTAGTTAGATTTTTGATCGGATGGGTTTCCCGTATAAAACAGCGTGGCGTCGTCTTTGTCAATTCTTCCGCTATCAGCTAGTTTCGTTTCACTAATCCCCATTATATCTATCTTTAATCTTACCATTTCTGCTATGACATTTTCTAGTTTACCCTTTTTATTTAGTCCTCTGACGTTCCAAGTACTCAAATTAATGCTTTCTTCTTGTTTCTTCTTTCTAATCTTCATTTTATTCGCATAGGGATCTTCACCAGTCTCCAATTTAACATCGATGAGCCTGGCAACTCTTCGACGCCGAGCGCTAGTCGGTTCACATGGCTTACTATTTTCTGATTCGGACATGACATATGGTTTTACTAAGGGCAAATAATATGTAGTGGGGCCCCAAAGTCCTTCTACATTCGTCTTTTTGGGGTTATTTAGACCCCAAGGCCGTTGCAGCCTCTTCCAGCCAGTCGCCCAGCATGGGGAAATGGATATACCGCCATTGACTCGGTCGCCAGAGCCCCGTCCGTTGTCCAGCAGGGAGCACCACGGCTGCCTGTTGGCCGCCGCCGCCATCCGGCGCGTGCAGGTGGGGTTGACAATTGGGTCGGAAAAGATGTTATGCTCCGTTCTCCCCTTACTCCCCAACTTTTAATATACGTAGCGATTAAATTACAAATGATTTTTGAAAAATGAAAATGTATGGACGCGCGACTGAGCGATACGTGGTGTCGGCGTCGTGGCGGATCGTAGAATGGCGGCTGCCGCCGGCCGCAGCACCGCGAAGATGGAGCGTGTATGTGTGCGCGCACGCACACATGGATGGAGCATTAACAGAACCTTCAAATCACTTTTATAACTGCTAGCAAAACTACACTAGTGGCATTTGTAAGGCTTGTCGCCAATGTGTGTTCTTAGATGAACTTTCAATTGACCTTTCTGGATGCTAGCATAACTACACTGTTCACATTTGTAAGGTTTTTCACCAGTGTGTATTTTTAGATGAGCCTTCAAATGACTTATATGGCTGCTAGCATAACAACATAGCTCACATTTGTAAGGTTTTTCACCAGTGTGTATTCTTAGATGAACTTTCAAATTACCTTTAGTGCTGCTAGCATAACTACACTGGTGGCATTTGTGAGGCTTATCGCCACTGTGTGTTCTTACATGAACATTCAATATTTCTTTTTTGTGTGTGTGTTCTCTTACATGAACCTTCAAATTACTTCTATTGCTGCTAGTATAACTACAGTGCTCGCATTTGTAAGGCTTGTCGCCAGTGTGTTTTCTTATATGACGTTTCAAATTACTTCTATCGCTGCTAGTATAACTACAGTGTCCGCATTTGTAAGGCTTGTCGCCAGTGTGTGTTCTTAGATGAACTTTCAAAGGACCTTTCTGGATGCTAGCATAACTACACTGTTCACATTTGTAATGTTTTTCACCAGTGTGTATTTTTAGATGAGCCTTCAAATAACTTATATGGCTGCTAGCATAACTACATAGCTCACATTTGTAAGGTTTTTCACCAGTGTGTTTTCTTAGATGAACTTGCAAATTACCTTTAGTGCTGCTAGCATAACTACACAGAGTACATTTGTAAGGCTTGTCGCCAGTGTGTTTTCTTATATGAACTTGCAAAAGTCTTTTTTGGGCACATGCATAACTACAGTGTTCACACTTGTATGGTTTCTCATTAGTATGTTTTCTCAAATGCCTGGTGAACCATATTTGTGTAGCTGTTGTATATTCACAGTGGGTACATTGGTATATTCCACTTGGTTTCATCCGAGGAGTTTGCCCTGCAATAAAAATTATTTAACTACATTAAATATAGTAAACTACATTAAATATGTATCACGTTTTTCAGATAATAAAGACAAATGTGACGTTATCTACGAAAAGGGACCTTATTGTCGATGGCGCTTACGCCATTATTAACGATGCTCCGATATTAATACCATGCCGCGCGACGCTGAGCGGCGTAAGCGCCATCGACAATAAGGTCCCTTTTCATAGATAATGCCCCAAATGAGTGTATAATACACTCATTCGTCTTGGCTTAATTTATACTAACAAACTAAATTTCAAAAATAAAGTAACAGATAAATATCATATAGTCTGTACGTATTAAACTAGTCAAGTCAGATCCTAAACTTTAATTACATCCCAAGTGATCTAGAACCTGGCACCCGTATAGATCTCAACTCTTTTGCCGGCGTAGTCAACAACAACTCATATTCTTAATTTTGATTTTGACTTATGTTTTTGATGGGATATATATCTCTTCTTCCTAGCGTTGTCCCGGCATTTTGCCACGGCTCATGGGAGCCTGGGGTTCGCTTGACAACTTATCCCAGGAATTGGCGTGGACACTAGTTTTACGAAACCGACTGCCATCTGACCTTCCAACCCGAGGGCAAACTAGGCCCTTATTGTGATTTTATGTGGTGCTAATGAACCCTTCAGGAAATTCAGGAATCCGTCATATTTGAATTGGTTGTGGTTAGTGCCATATATAATATATATATCCCATCAATCAGTGCTGGTGGCCTAGCGGTAAGAGCGTGCGAGTTGCAATCCAGTGAAGGAAAACATCGTGAGGAAACGATGTTTTCCTTCACTGAAAAGCGACTGGTAAACATCAAATGATATTTCGTACATAAGTTCCGAAAAACTCATTGGTACGAGTCTATTAGTCGGGGTTTGAATCTGCGATTGCAACTCGCACGCTCTTACTGCTAGGCCACCAGCGCTGATTGATGGGATATATATATTATATATGGCACTAACCACAACCAATTCAAATATGACGGATTCCTGAATTTCCTGAAGGGTTAATTAGCACCACAAATAAATATTAAGGTAAAAGCCAATTAAGGAAAAAAGTACACAACACACTACTAATAAATCATTTACCGTGATAGTTTCTAACATTCCCAACGGTGGTGTTCCTGTATCCGCTCTCTACAGCAGCTTCACGACCTCGCTCTCTACAGCAGTCTCCGGCCGGCCCGGTCTGTGCTCCGAGTAGTGTGCAGGGTCTCCACAACGAGACGCTCCAGCCTCACACAGCAGTCCCTCAGAAGGGGCCTCCCGGGGACAGTCTCACATGACTGCTTCACTCCTACTCCCAAAGCTGAAACCACCCTTAGATTAGAACAACATTTACTCATCGAATTCAAACATTGAATAAATTAACGAGTTTTTTTATTTATTTTGGCGATTGACTTCAGACAAGTGAGTTTGGCTCTACTAATGCCTTGGAAGATGTAATGTAACTCATATAACCAAACGGAGACGCCTTGTCCGCAATTTCTGTACAAACCAGTCTGCCGATTTTTGCGGGGAGGGGCACGTCAAATGTATATACGACTTGCAGTTGCCGCGAGCACTCGAGCCTGAGGAAGGACCCCCAAAGGGCCCGAAACATGTCGCCATATCGACTAAAAATTCAAGTGAGTGAAACCGTTGTCGCCTAAACAGTTTAAAATAGGTCTCACGAAAGTTTAATACCGATCATATGTAACGTAAAAATAGCCTTGCAAGATAAACGTCAGTCCATACAATGTGTATGACCATTGGCTGCCTATTTTCGACAGAGGGGAATGCCTGTCAATGGCTACTCCGTTTGGTTATATCCTATAATGCGATTGTAATAGTATTTTCACCACACCAGCTCGGAAAGGCTTACACTTCAAAAACTGATAGCAAAGTTGCATTTTATTTACATGTGAGGCAAAGTAATCAAATGCAAATTTTGAGTAGTTTTCTTATGTTTGTTGGTAGAATTTTGGAATCTTTCGCTTGCTCGTGCATCAATATTAGCACGAGCGGTTAAACAACAACTTTGCCCCCTTGTAAAACAAATAACTGTGGGTCGGGCGAACTCAAACAACTCAAAATTACTATAAAACTTATATTTTTGGAAAAAACACAGGAAAATCACACACCGTCACATTATGCGTCCGAAATCAGTCTCTCCCCGAATGCCCGGTAACAATTCAAAACAGTGTTGCCAACTCGGAAAAAATGCTAGACTTATGTCAAAATTATGCCAAAATTATGCCAAAGTTTTTTGAAATACGCTAAAAAAAATGCTAAAATGTCAACTTGAAATTAGATACTTAAAACACATACATTTTTCAAATTTGCCGCCTTTTTCTACTGACAAGATCTGCTTGACCAACTTTATATAATCCGTCGACGTCCATCCGTCCACAAAAGTCAAAATTCATATGAAAATATGAACCACATAAGGCCATGGCGCATATTGTTGCTGCCAATTTGGTGCAAACTTGGCTTAGACTAAATTATGCTAAAAAGGCTTAGACTAAATTATGCTAAAAAATATGCTAGATGCTAAATGGAAAATTTTGGTGCCAAAGCAAGTAAAAATATGCCAGATCTGGCATCAATTATGCCAAGTTGGCAACACTGATTCAAAATCTGCCCACGGCGTTTTGCTATCCCTTTCGCACACACTGACACTCAGCATCATACTCTCTCATTCACATATCGTTCATTCAACAGATCGTTCTATTGCTCACTCGTTCACTCCTTACGTTCCAATCCACGCATCCTACATAACTATTATAGCATAGTGAGGAATCTTTCAGTATTACATATGGTGTCAATTCATGTTTAGAACCGTATATTACTCTTTTTCTACTTTGACGTGTCGAAGCCTTACCAACAGCCATGATAATCAGTAATTGTGACTATAGAGTCTCAACTAACCCCTCTTTACTATATGCCCTAGGGCGCCGCAGCGCACATTGGGATCCCCTGATCCAAAGACATATGTAACTCTGTATAAGATGAATAAAGTCTAAGGAAAAACCTGCCTCGGGAGTCAAGAAAAGGTCATTCTCGGATAGATGGCACCACACCTTTGGCATATGCGCAGCTAGACGGCGTTCACGACACCATTTGATATTTAACAATTTTAATACATATCAGTGAATGAACATGGGTCAAAATCATATATAAATAATAAATAAATTGTTTATCCATATATTATTATTATTATTATATTATATTGTTTAATACACTAGCAGCTGAGAGCTGATGCGTGTATATCACTGCACTTGTTTTTAACGATTAATGTTCATTTTGTTAGTTGTTTTAAGTGTTTGTCAAGTCTGTTTTTAAAACTGTTCACTGAAGGAGCACATATCACTGTTTCTGGTAATTTATTCCACTCGCGTACGACGCGGTTTGATAGAAAGTGCTTCCTAGGATTGCTTGTACTGGGAACTCGGATAATCTTTAAGCTGTGGCCTCTTAGACGATGAT
Source organism: Cydia fagiglandana (assembly GCF_963556715.1). Lineage (NCBI taxonomy): Eukaryota > Metazoa > Arthropoda > Insecta > Lepidoptera > Tortricidae > Cydia > Cydia fagiglandana. The sequence goes on from NC_085957.1 coordinate 4,220,241, forward strand.
TCTTGCTCATAACAAACAGGTCCTTTAGTTCAGGTAAGTCGTAATAATCATGTATGATCTTAAATGTTTCAATGAGGTCACCACGTTGTCTTCTTCGCTCCAAGGTTGTCAAACCAAGATTGGCAAGCCTTTGGTCATATGGCTTATTACGTAATCCATATACCATCTTAGTTGCCCTGCGTTGCACCTTTTCAAGTAAAGCTATATCCTTCTGAAAGTATGGACTCCAAATTTGGTAAGCATATTCAAGTAGAGGCCTTATGTACGTCTTATATAGTTTTAGAAACAGTGCCTTATCAATTGTCTTAAAGGTCTTCCGTATGAGGTATACTAGTGAGTTGGCTCTTTTTGTCATTTCCAGGATGTGCATATCCCACTTTAGGTTGCTTGTTACAGTGACTCCAAGGTCTCTTTGCGAGTTCACTTTTTCTAGGACCTGTGTACCCATGGTATATGGAAGCTGAGGATTTGTGGGCCCAATATGAAGAATGGTACATTTATCCGAATTAAGTGTCATGAGCCAATCCTGTGTCCACCCACTAATTCGATCTAAGTCTTCCTGAATGATATTATGCGATATGAGAGGGTTTCCCATTATTTTCGTATCATCAGCAAAAAGTGACAGTTTAGATTTGACAATGGACTTAAGATCGGTAACAAAAATCCCAAAAAGGATTGGACCGAGGACTGATCCTTGTGGGACACCACTTAGAACCTCAAATCGATTTAATGACAAAAGATGGACACATTGCTCGATTTAATGACAAAAGATGGACACTTAAAACAACAACATGGTCAGGGCCTATAGCACAAGGAAAAAGGAAACCAGGCAAGCCACGAAGGCGTTGGGCAGAAGATATTCATAAGGTCGCAGGTGCACGCTGGATGGAGTCAGCCAAAGACCGTGAAAAATGGCATGGGTTGGAGGAGGCTTTTACCCAAACGGGGTCCATATAAAACTATCATCAAATAATATATATTTATAAAACTGTTAAAACTATGGAAGAAATAAAGCTTTATAATAATTATCCATATATATATAATTTTTTTGATATTTATATACATTTTCATTTTTTAATTTTGTGTGACAATAGACGGCAGTAAATTTACTATAACTAATTTACTATGACAGTAACTCTCTATAAGTCTACACTATCTATTCTCTTTGGCTGTTCTAATGCATATTTGCTATTTCCTGTGACCGAATGATTTTACAGCTTCATGAAATTCATGGTCAGTTAGAACGCAGAACTGTGTTGAATGTAGTAATGTTTAGTTTTAATTGTTGCCCAATTTCACAATAGATGTCGCTGTTCTGTCGGATACTTCGCGCTGTTAAGATTTTTCCACAGTCCCATATACACCGTGTTTTTATTGAATTCCGTTAACTTCGGGGAATGGTTAAGTACGTTTAAGAGAACTAAACGGCTTAGTTAACTTTAAAAAAAAAAGCTTATATTTGATATTTTTTGGAAGATTTTTAATGTTTTAAAAGTAATTAAATGTTGCATATAGCGTTGTTGTAACACGGGCATTACATTAAACTCAACTAAACAATTGAAACCTGTGACTTATCAATGTCATTTCGAACATCGATCCACAGAGACTGTACTTAAGTTTAGTAGCAAATGTATGAACTCATTCTTAACACTAATCAATATGTAAACCGGCCCTAAGACAAGTGTACACGACTGTAGAGGCCTTATAGGAAAAAAATAAAATATTGATTATCTCCGAAATGGAGTTGATTAGAATATTGGTGTCTTTGAGAAAGTTACTTAATTTAAGCTCAGGAATGCACCCTTGAAATTAACGGAAAACAAAAAAAACACGGTGTATAATAAACTAGCTTTTACCCACGACTTCATCTGCGTGGAATTAGTGACAGCAGCTAAAGTAGGTATAGCGTCCGGATAATGCTAATAGCCATCATTCAATTTGCGCATTGCTTACTTCAATTATTAGTCAATTCATTAACACTTTCAATTCCACCCCCCTTTGCATTCTCAATTTCAACTAAATCGGTTCAGTAGCTTAAGCGTGAAGAGGTAATAGGACAGACAGACAGACACATAGATAGACACACTTTCGTCTTTATAATATTAGTATGGATTTGGTTTCAGAATAAATGAGTATTAAGTTGTCAAGAAGTGTGTCATTACAAAAGGTAGGAAGTGCAGTGCAGTGTAGTCAGTGAACTGACCTGTTGGTGGTCGCACGCCGCGCCGCTCCACCAGCACGGGGCCGAGCACGAGCTCATCTTTCTTGACGTGATCGGTGTACAGCGCCTCCGCCGCGCTCACGCCGGCCGACTCGTCTTTTACACACACATCGTCCAAAGGCTCAGCTTTCACAGACACTCCCTCGAACGTGGCCTCTTCTTTTACACACACATCGTCACAGGGCTCGGCCTTCACGCAGACACTCTCAGCGACAACAGCAGACGACTCCATTGTCAACTATTACAGTCCGTTTTTTTTAGCATTAGAAAGAACTTCGCAGAAGTAAGCTTGTGGTTCCAAATCCGGCACTTTTAGTGGTAATAATTTGAAGTAAATTATATGTATTGACCATGCTACATTAGATAATTCAATAATTATAAACAATTAAAGAGCCTGATAAAAACTGCACGCTTGCTTCTGTGGAGTTCTTTCTAATGCTAAAAAAAACGAACTATAGCTAACGAGTATAATAATGTAGTAACTATTAACACTTTTCGTTTTTAACGTAAACGTGAAGTAAATCCATCCTAAATTTATTCAACACTAAGTATTCATAGGTTACGGACGCCGTACGATACAATAAAATTCGATGAAAATTCGATTTTTTTGTTGTCATTTGTCGTTGTCAAAATTGACATCTCTTTTTTTTTAGAACGTGCATTGGCAACGTAGTGATTATATCATAAGGATACGGTACGGCCGTCTGTAAGGGCCTTTATGGGCACGTCAATAACTTTAAGGCGTATCCAGATTAGTCAATTTCTTGCCTATCTGATTCTGATGATCGAATCAGGAGGTGCGGATGCAAACACAAAAAAAAACCGGGCAAGTGCGAGTCGGACTCGCGCACGAAGGGTTCCGTACCATAATAAAAAAAAAAGCAAAAAGAAAACGGTCACCCATCCAAGTGAAGTGAAGTGAAGTGAAGTGTTCGGAGTTCAGGGGTTATAATGATAACACAAGAGTCGAGTAAATACTGGATATATTGGTAGAAAGCGCTCGCCTTATATACTAAGGTTTTAACAGGTTTAATCGAGTGGAAGTTATGGCAATGGTCATTAAACATTGTATAATAAATTACAGTAAGTTAAGGTTTATGGCATCGTTAACTTAATGTTCTATAAAGTAGTAAAATACATATATGGGAGATAGGCATCAAGTATCAGCTGTATCAGCTGATAGCAGCTGTGTATGATCTGACTACACTACAGCTTTCCTGTTTTTTTTTTTTTTAAGACAAAAAATATATAACAAGTATTATTTTTTTTTTTTGCTTAAGTGAACTTATATCTATGGTATACATATTGGTTCTTAAAATTATGAATGTAATAAAAACTTAATGCTATTTGGATATACAATTTGCTTACATGCTTATTTCTAAGATTACATGTTCCTTATATGGTTATGGAATACATTGTTACATTAACATGTGTTTACTTTTATTGAATCTGTTAATATGATATTTATTTGTTAGGCATTATTGATTAATTTTCTGTGTCATGGAGATAGTGGTTCCTTATATGGATGGTGGTATGCAATGGGATGGGTTTTTTTTTCATCAGAATTCTTGCTCGTAAATTGTTTGTTATGGTAAAGAATTGATCGCCAATGAGCCATTTTGTAATGTCTGCATTGTGACCTAATAATGTAAGCTGACTTCGTGATACTTGTCACCTGTCTTTTTAAAAAGTACACAGCGCCTTTTAATAGCGCTCTGGTCGTTCGACCTTTTTTTTACATACAACATATTTATTAAGGATACAAAATTTAATATTTATTATAGCGCCCAAGGACCGCTGCAATTGAGAGCTCGCTCGAATTGTTTTGGTTTCGAGGGTTATTGCCTGGTTGTATCCTGGTGTACCTTGCTTACATTATTTATTTCCACGAGCTATCCAGTTTTGAAAGGAAATCATCATTTTGAAAACTTAAAGCATATATAAAGTCATAATAACTTATTGGTCATAATATTCTTATGAATTTAGATGGTACGGAAATATTCACTTTGCTTACAACAATATTTGAAATTGGTATAACACAGTTATGCTTAAATTGTACCTCTTAACATCGTATGGTCGTTGTTGGACACTGGGGGGGGTAGTAGCGACGGCTCTGGTGCTGGTGACGCGCTGCAGGTGCTGGCTAATGGCGGCGGGGTTGATAATATGCTCTTCCTAGACGCTGGCGCCGGCGGGCGGCGCGCGCATGCCGCACTCGTCCTGCCCTGTAGTCATCTGGTGGTTGCTGTTAGGCACAGGCGGTGTTGGTAGTGGCGGCGGGCCTGGTGCTGGGCTAGCTGGCTGGCTGGTTGGCTGGCTGGCTTACTGACTGGCTGGGCGGCTGGGCGGCGTCTAAGCCGGGGCTGCCTCGAGCAGCCCGACTGGCAGGGTCGCCATGAAGTGTTCGGAGTTCAGGGGTTATAATGATAACACAAGAGTCGAGTAAATACTGGATATATTGGTAGAAAGCGCTCGCCTTATATACTAAGGTTTTAACAGGTTTAATCGAGTGGAAGTTATGGCAATGGTCATTAAACATTGTATAATAAATTACAGTAAGTCAAGGTTTATGGCATCGTTAACTTAATGTTCTATAAAGTAGTAAAATGCATATATGGGAGATAGGCATCAAGTATCAGCTGTATCAGCTGATAGCAGCTGTGTATGATCTGACTACACTACACTGACCCCTCCCGACGTTGCTTAACTTTGGTCAAAAATCACGTTTGTTGTATGGGAGCCCCATTTAAATCTTCATTTTATTATGTTTTTAGTATTTGTTGTTATAGCGGCAACAGAAATACATCATCTGTGAAAATTTCAACTGTCTAGCTATCACGGTTCGTGAGATACAGCCTGGTGACAGACGGACGGACGGACGGACGGACAGCGAAGTCTTAGTAATAGGGTCCCGTTTTACCCTTTGGGTACGGAACCCTAACAACCGCCGATAATTACCGATAAAAACAAAGAAATAAACAAACAAACATAGAATGAGGTTCGGACGCAAGAATACCAATTTGTGAGGCCATTATTTTCGTATTGAGGCATTTTTTCAATATAGAGGGCTAATATCACCATAAATCGAAAATTGGATATTAAACAACTGTACCGCTATTCGGAACCTAATAATAATATTGAGAATGGCAACATTGCGTTGTTGGTCGTATTGTCTTTTTCTAGCATATACGTCCCTCTCTCTCCCACGCTCCCACCACACAGCAGTTTGCTTTTTGGCGGTTGTCGCAAAAAACAAATTTCCAACACATTGGCTTGCTGTTTTTCCATCTGGAAGGTCGTGAAGCTAAACTGCTGGTGAGTTTTTGAATTTGTACCCCAGTTTAGCTGACTATATTGAAAAACAGTTTCTAACGGCTTTTGCCGTTCGAAATAAATATTTAAATTTAGTGTCCGTTAAACTATCTAGCAAATAAAAACGATCCGGAATAGTAATGTGTAAGTTTTCAAAGGCTGCCTGCGCGCACCGTGGCTATGCTAATGAAAATACTAAAACACATAATGTTATTAGAAAACACATCGAGCTGGTAAAGCATGCACTTGTCACCATTAGAATTTAATTAATTGTATACCTACATTAAGTCTCTCCTGAGCCTTAATTATTACTCATTACTTTAAATCTTTGTGTGTCTATAATAACGGTTAAAATTATAACACTTAAATGGTGATGTGTGGAGGCATACCCTTCAGTTTTCAAGTGATTTGTGTTTTCGAATACGAATGGATCGGATAGTTAATACGTGTTACGTAGAACCTACGTATTAAGGTAGAAGCTTATAGACGTGTAGGGTTTATCTGTCTAAGTATGTATCAGCAACTTTCGTTTTATCCCGTTCTGGGTTAAATATAATATTGCAAAATGATTTTTTTTTTTTTGGTAATCAACTTGCTGATAAATAACATGTACCCGCTTAGGAGTCGACGAAGCCCCGCTTCGCGGGGCTTCTATTTCCGCTCTGAGGGACACAAGGTAACGAACAAACCTACATCGCAAGCATTGCATTAATTTTTGTGGAAAGTGAGTACTTTGGCAGTACGTAAATTTAAATCTGATTAGACAAAGAGAGAGATTAGCATGGCTCTGCGCAAGAATTACATGGAAATCCTTAAGTATTTCACTCCTTATCTTCCAACTTATATCTCTCTAACTAGATCTCTGATTTTGAAAAAAAAAAAAATGGAATGTAGGTAGATAGGTATCTTTTTAAATAAATAACAGGTAGCTTAAAAGGTCAACGAAAAGAACTCTTGCATGTAGTTGCTATATGTGCTGGTATTATTTTGGATTTGAATAACTTGATTATTCATGCTATATATAACTACATACAAGAGGGTCAATCTTTAAGCCTACCTACCTACCTACATAAATAGTACCTACACTGATAAACGTTTTAAATAAAATCGGAAGCCTGTGACTTGAAAGGGCATTAACGATATGGGAATGTTTAGATTGATTCATTGACAAAGACGCATGGTTTGTTTCATATTGTCAAATTATATTCGCTAACCTAACTGTAGAGTTAAAGTTTAGTTATGGCAAATCTGCGCGTCACCGTGAATGACACTTTCTAAAAGTGCCTATTAAAGTAAATCCTTTCCCCTTGTCGAGCGAAGAACTCGCAACTAAGGGAATATTACCCATAAACTTCATTTGAATGATATTCTTATGCCTATGTCTGTTACGGTTCCACTAAGAGAATCTTTTATTCAGTCACAAACTAACGTCAAGTTATTTGTGATGAAACCAATATGTTGTGTACCTATCTAAGCCTGCGCAAGGCTGCCATGTTTCCACCTGCGTAAGGTGTGCCAAAGAATCTTTGATTCATTCACGAACTGATGTCAAGTTATTGATGATGATATTACAACCTATGTAAGCCTGCGCAAGACATGTCAGAAATTAAATGATATGGTCATAACACAGGCGACCGAGTAGGCCACAATCATAAAATATAACAAAGATGAATATGTAAATACCTCCTTTTAGACAAAGTGAAAAGGGTTCTAACAAAATAATGTTCTTGGTAAAAATCAGTCGAAATAGGCAAGGCTTCATTATTCGAGGTTTCATTTTTGTTTACCAATCTATTTTAAGGGTCCCGAACACCCTATTGGCTAAACCCAAATTTGAACATTTCTAAAATTATAATATAATAGGTATAAAATAACCTAAGATTCCGGGCCTATCTCGACTCATTTTTATTTTAAAGAAGAAAAATATAAAATTGTGGTCTGGAGACGCTAAGCCTCATAACGTGGGTGGCATAGATAATAGTAAGAGATTTAGTCACCTAAATTCGACCATAAGCCCAGGCAGAATATTGATAATTAGAATAAGATGTGGTCAATCCTCCAAGGTCCAGATAACCTGTGGACTCTTAATTAAATCGGGCTCACTTAGCTCACGACACGACATAGCTTACGGTTCAATTCTGAAATAAGCTATGGTTAATATCACCCATGGTGTGAAAATAAAATTACAAGAGCACAAACAGCCTGCTCAAGGTGTACAAAGGGTTCCGTTTAGCGGCCCTATGAATATCTAAAAACCTTTGAAGTCTATGCCTGCTATGGCAGATTAGAAATTAATATAAATTATATTTGCCTCGAGAGCACTAGTCTTTCAGTTAACATGTTTACGAGTACCTACCTATGTAGGTACACGACATAACCAAGGTTACCGATTTAATTATTATATCCCTGACTGGCATGGTATAGAAAAATTGTCATGTGCTGCACAAGCATGTTGGAAATAAAAATTTACAAAACTGACCTAACGGGGCGATTATGAATGATTTATTTTACACCCTTATGTCTGCCTTGTGACCCTTGAGGATTCGAACCACCTTGATCGTAAGTGCTCCTATGCACAGATTAAGTTTATTTTAAACTACCCATGCTCTAATCTCAAGGGCACGTGCTTCTATGCACGGACCAAATATTGTTAAGTATCACTTAATTCACTTGTCATTATTCGTCATAGTTTGATACTATACGTTTAACAAATGTACCCACCGTGGAATGTAATGTACCCACTACATAAGGTTTTTAAGAAACAGTGACTTAACGGTTTGCACGACCGGTTCTAGTATAACTTCTGGGCGGTCACGTCTAGAGCATGACCCTCTAGTTCTCAATTTATACAAAATTATAGCATTGTGATACTATTTGCTTTGCACAATGTGAAACAGAAGCAAGCCTTGCGAAAAGGCGAAGCTATTTTGAAACGCGAGTACTTTTCAAAAATACATTGTAATACATATAAATATGTCTTTGTCGTGGAACAAGTACACCCAAACAAATGCAGTCATTTATTATAATATGTTGGCAAAACTCTGCCAAAGAGTTATATAGTCTGTATGTACAGTGTAACCTAAAGGCATCAATGCACATGAATCTCTTGAAACATGGTGGATCAAATAATTTACACCCCGTCTGTGTCTTGCTCCTATTACCAAATCTACAAGTTAAGGACCTCAACCTATATATAGGTACCCTTCTTGCTCGAGACCTGTAAAAAATGAACACTATAATTTCATGCAGTCACGTGTCGGAAAACTAGGTCCACACATTTAGCGCTATCGTGAATATTATCCAAGAACTCTGTATATTGCCTCCCAGAAGGCGGGATGTTATTAGACTAACCTATATAGTAGGCCAGAGATATAGTATACAAAAGTACACTGGCCCAAATTAAGTAATATTATATTTCAGATCTTGCTATTATTGAAATATAAACAAGTAACAATTATCCTTAGTTCATAAGGAGGATAAGTATACCTAAATATCTAATAGATTCGACAAAGTGTTGATTCTAGCGTTGGATGAAATAGGTCCCTCTTAAAGGGCCTCTGCGCTGTTGGCTTTGGGCGCCCGGCAAAGGTCGGGGACCCCCTGGTTTCCCACAGCAAATAACGTAAAATCACGAAATAAGCACATAAATTTGTATTTCGGTTAAAAGCACCTATGCGATGAGCTAGGGTTTCGAATTAAGTATCTTATTCCTTATAATTTACACACTGAATAGAGAAAACTGAATATTCAGAATTAAGCAATGTTTATGAATAGTTTACAGAAATTAAGCCACTTTAGCGGTCAGAACCAATAAAGTTTTAAGGCTTATGTCTACCAGTAGGCACCAGATAAAGTAAACCACTGAGAAACTACTCTTACTACATATATACAAATTAATGAGTAAAATTAAGGTTATGATAGCTAAACATTAATTTATTTAGAATGACTCGGCAAATATTATTGATAAAGTTCTGTGGCAATTCTACATTAACCTTTTGAACGCCAAGAACACCAAAAAAGCGTCATAACTAGTGCCACAGCGCAGTGAACACATTGAGTGTTGTGGCTTAAGCTCTCAAAGTAACCTTCATACTTTTAAGTAAGGTTTATTTAGATAGCTATAACTATAACCTATAACCAAGTATATGGCTTACAGTCATTAAAGAAATTTAGTGATTCCCTATGACATTTCAACAAGTAAGTACCTATATAATTTTATTAACTTGGTTTGTGGTGATAGTGATATAACGAATAATTAAAATATTCGTCTATTTAATCCCGAGGGATTCTGGAAATAGGAAAGGTCCTGTCCTTGTAATATTCCTGCAACTGCTTACTTTACTATTATAGATAATTATTATCAAATTTGATAATAATTGCTACTTATAAATAAAAACTACTCTAGTACTTTGTTATTTTTATCTTTTCACACTTTAATTACATTACTCCTTAATAACAGATGTTGTATGCTCCTTGAAGAGTAGACTGACTTATCACATCTTGTTTTACCTAGTTTTCACATACATGTAATTAAGTACCCTTGTTGCGACTCACTTATTCTTTTTGAACATTTATAAGTACATTAAGTACGTATATAAAATGTTAAGTTAGTATCATAATATAATGTATGTGTACATTATTAATAATAAAAATGAATATGAAATATGAATATCAAATTGTATGCTTTACTAAATACCTCTCTCCTCACAGGTGTTAAAATAAAGGGTGTACTGCATAATTAATTAAACACTCATAATATAATAATATTACATAATATACATAATAAGTACATGTATATAATCACATTGGCTTGGCGTCTTCCCACCACCAGGCGATAACAAACACGTCTCAATATTATTATTAGGTTCCGAATAGCGGTACAGTTGTTTAATGACAGCGTTTTACACAAAAATAAAACGCTAATTAAATAACTTACCCTATTCGGAACCTAAAGTTTTAATCCTGCCTGGTGTAAATATGTATAATTTTGAGACAATGAGTTGGAAATTTGTTTTTTGCGACAACCGCCAAAAAGCAAACTGCTGTGTGGTGGGAGCGTGGGAGAGAGAGGGACGTATATGCTAGAAAAAGACAATACGACCAACAACGCAATGTTGCCATTCTCAATATTATTATTAGGTTCCGAATAGGGTAAGTTATTTAATTAGCGTTTTATTTTTGTGTAAAACGCTGTCATTGACGCCAATTTCATTTCTGATCAAATCGACCGATTTGAAGTCGCATAAAAAATATGGAGTGTAGAAGTAATCTCTACCTTCCATAATAAAAAATAAAAAAAGCTGTCACTGTCAAATTGCTTCTACTTCATCTACTTGTTGCCTTCCCCCGTCGCGAAAAATATTTCTGTGAATTTTTTCATTTCATTGTGTAGTCAAAATTTGTGGTGTTAATCGACGTCAAAAACGGATCTTGTAAAATTTTCTGGCAAAACGAGAAAGATTAATTGATTCAGCAATGTACTCGTAAGTAACACGTTCATTTAAGAAAACTTGTTTGTGAATAAAAAAAGTTTTTTGCTTTATATTTCAAATTGTTTTATGGCTTTCAATAACTATTAACTGCTTGTTTTTTTCTTCTTATAATTGTATTTGCCTTAGTGGAACTGAGAAATCTTAATATTGATTAAAATCTTAGTGGAACTGAGAAATCTGCAATGACGACTTCCATTAAATTCAAGGTCAGAGGCCCGATATCTTTTATCTTATTATACCTTTATACGTCCATTTCTTGTATATTTATTTATACATGAGTGAGAACTAGTGAGAATCTGTAATTGACTCTGTAAACTTATTGTGGCTTTTAGAAATGTTTAGAGCTGTTGGTTTTCCATGTATGTAATAAAAAAAAATATGTATATATATTGGGGATCTCGGAAACGGCTCTAAAAATTTCATTGAAATTTGCTATATAGGGATTTTTGGGGGCGAAAAATCGATCTAGCTAGGTCTTTTTTCTGGTAAAGCGCTTGAGTTCGCGAAATTTGAGAGTTTTTATAAGTTTTCCGGCCAGTGCAAAGCTCCGTGTCCTAGATATTGTTTTTTAAGTATACAAAAAACTGAACAAGTGCGAGTTGGGCTTGTTCACCAAGGTCTCCGTAATTTTTAGTATTTGTTGTTACAGCAGCAATAGAAATACATCATCTGTGAAATTTTCAACTGTCTATCACGATTCTAGATATACAGTCTGGTGATGGTCAGCGGAGTCTTAGTAATAACCCTATTTAACCCCCTTTTACACTTTGGGTACGGAACTCTAAAAAGCGATACAGGACCTTCTCTGTTTATGTATTAAATAAGTTAAAAGTCAAGGAAGATTTATGTAGGATCATGTATTTCTTGTAATTATCCTTAATATTTGTTTATCCTTGTATGAAATAGTAATATTTCATAGGACGCATTGTTGTTGTGTCTCATGCTGAATGCTATCATCATTTATTGGGAATGCCACAGAGTAATTGCTTACTTTACTGTTTTTATTTTAATTCTAAGACAATCAGCAGCGGGTAATAAATGTTTTAGAGATATTAAAAGTGTTATCTCCGAGTTATTGACGATAGTCACAGACAGAATTTTGGTGTCTAAAAAATGCCATACAAATTACTGTATACAGAACGGGCAAACACGAGGACGGGTCTGACATTCAATAAAGTTTAATAGTTTTTTTTTGATAAATTAATTGCTTTAACCCAGAATTTTTCAACAAAAGTTTAAATAATAATATAATTAATATTGGCTAACATATATGGGGTATATTCTGATATTTAATCCACGACGTAAGACGCTGTTCATAAATTACGTCATCTATTTTTGACGATTTTTGCCCCCCACCCCTAAAATCATCCAAAAATCATGCTTCAAATGACCCCGTTTCCTCCTACATCATCCGATGTCCAGACCCCCCCAATTTGAAATGACGTACTTTAAAATAGCCCCCTTAGGAATCAAAAAAAAAATTTTTTGGACGTTGAGGTCTGGACCATCTTGTATAAGTATGTATTTACTATTTATCTATCTAAGTATATATATCATCGCCTAGCACTCATAGTACAAGCTTTGAGGGCTAGCTTGGCTGTGTAAGATGCTCCCTGATATACACAATGTAACATGAGGAAACCAAATAATTTTAACCACACATTTCTGAGGTCAAAAGAAGGAAAAAATTTAATCTGAATTTAGGTCAATTTTGCCAAAAAAAATATTATTTGTTGTTTTTTGAATTTTTTGAATGGATTTGTACATAAAAAATAAATGTTATTGGTAAACTTGTCACTTCAAATTGATTTTTACATTTTTTTTTGTAAAACCTACATTTTGCAAAGTGTTGCTTGTCACTTTTTGACATCTATCAATAAGGATATTTAGACTACGTCCCATAGCAGCAACATCACCATTAAAAAGGCCTTTTACACTATGTAACTATAAAAACTTGTTTTTTTTTTTAATTAATTATATCTCTGAATGTCCTATTAACTTTTTTGAAAACTAGGCGAATTTCAAAATAAAGTTTATAGGACATTTTTGTCTCTTAATATGATCAGGAATATGCTGTTAAAATTATTCGGTTTCCTCATGATACACCGTGTACAAAAAGAACTTATTATTCGTTTTCTTCCCCAGCACCATAAAAAACCCGAAGCCGCACGACATGATGACGTGCCCGTACAACAAGGCGCACCAAGTGGAGCACTACCGTATGCACATCCACCTCCAGAAGTGCAGGAAGCAGTACCCCAACTGCTCCAAGACTACGTGCCCGTTCAACGCTACCCATGTTATCAACGATGCAGAATTGGATGTAAGATTATCAACTAATTATTAAGGGGCCCCACTGATGTCCGCTGGACATCGGCCTGTCAGTTAGAACAATGTTTTCAGTTCCGAACAACTGGCAGGCCGATACCGTCCGCCGGACTGTTAATCAGTGCGCTCCTTTAGAGATGCAACGGATAGTTGTTTGGCCGGATACGAGTTGTTCGGCCTGACCATTATTCAAAACCCGAAGCCGCACGATATGATGACGTGCCCTTACAATAAGGCGCAGCAATTAGAGCACTACCGTATGCACATCCATCTCCAGAAGTGCAGGAAGCAGTACCCCAACTGCTCCAAGACTACGAGCCCGTTCAACGCTACCCATGTTATCAACGATGCAGAATTGGATGTAAGACTATCAACTAATTATTAAGGGGCCCACTGATTAACAGTCCGCCGGACATCAGCCTGTCAGGTAACCCCGCAACCCGGTTATAACCCGGCAACCTTCAAATCAAGAGTGAACAGGCACCTTCTGGGCGAGCTCGCTCCATCGTAGGCCACGTCTACGCCTCGGCTAGTCTGTGGCCATGAGTAAGCCCATTCATAATAAAAAAAAAGAAAAAAAAAAGAACAAAATTTAGATGTGATCAACGATGCAGAATTGGATGTAAGATTATCAACTAATAGGGAATATTAGGCAAAGCTCTGCGTAGGCGGCACAACTAGCACATACAGTAAACAAACATCAATGACACATCATGCGTCACTACGTCAATCACATGTCCTACCGTGAAACACGACAATCGAAAGTTCGGTTTCTGCCTCTCTATCACTCTTGCATATTCGAGCGATAAAGAGGCAGATAACATGAATCATGAATTAATATCTTACAACTTATTATCAATTTATTTCAGTACCACGTGTCGTCATGCCCGGACCGCTTCCTATTTGATACGCAGAAGTATATAGTGGAAGATGAGGTGCCGCAACGAGAACTGCCCCCTATCCCAGTGGTGGAGTGCGAGGAAAATTGGGAAACTGTAAGTATTATGAGTCTGGGATCTATATCTGAATCCTTAATTTTCTCCTATCTTTGCATTCCCTAATATTGTTTGTCATAATGATCAGTTGTCCTAACTATACGAGTATACCCTAAATTTGGTTTCCCCATTATTGATTACTTATCCTAATGTTATTAGGCATTCGTTTTTATTTTCTGCGAGGGTCGCAGTTCTAACCTAACCTAACTTTTGTGGCATCAAGTTCTAAGCTAACCATTTTTCAGAACTATTACATTATAAAAAATAATCGTTATGACAATTGATCGTTAGGGCATGTGCCCATTAGGACAAACCAGTTAGGGCAAGTGACTTTAGGACAAACATTGTTGACTGTTCACTCTTTGTTCTGATATGGCATGATGATTGGGGTAGGGTGTGGGTGATGTCTCTGGTTGACACTCAGAAGTACATGGAAGACGAGGTCCCAGAGAACTGCCTCCTATCCCAGTGCTGGATTGCGAGGAAAATTGGGAAACTGTATTATGAGTCTGTTCACTCTTTGTTCTGATATGGCATGATGATTGGGGGTAGGGTGTGGGTGATGTCTCTGGTTGACACTCAGAAGTACATGGAAGACGAGGTCCCAGAGAACTGCCTCCTATCCCAGTGCTGGATTGCGAGGTAAACTGGGAAATTGTTAAGTATTACGAGTCTGTTCACTCCTTGTTCTGATATGGCATGATGATTTGGGGTAGGGCGTGACCAGTGACCAGATGACGGGATGACTTGCACAGGAGGGCCGGCAGTGACTGGATGCACAAAGCGGCAGACCGGGCCACGTGGCGTACCTGCGGCCTATGACCAGCAGTGGACTGAGACGGGCTGATGATGATGATTTAGTTAACTATTTTTTTCTCCTATTTTCAGGAGCAAGCGGCCTCATACGTTCCAGACACCACTGCTAAGTCTCACATCATTTCTAAAGTAAGTATTTTCTTATAACAATCTTTATTTAAATTGCCATGTTATTTAGTATGTTAGTCTGGGCAGGCGTGGCTCACTATGCGATTTCGTCGCTAGTGGCTAGCCATAAGCCGCGCGTGGCGCTGTCGCCACCTAGCGGCCATATCTGCCCTGATCGTAACAAACGCGCTTTGTTAGAGAGTGAGTCTTCTGTACATAGTACTATTATTTATTCTGTGTGGGTTACAACTTGCAAGCTTAATTAAAGTTAGAATCATTTCCCATTATTCAATCAAGCTGATCTGATGATGGAGGCTGGAGGTGGCCATAGGAACTTGATAAAATAACGCTACCTCGTTGTGTTTGGGTTTGTTAGAATTGTCTCGATGAGTATTAGTTGCCTGTGGAAAGAAAAGTACAGTCAGCGATAAGCTTGTACCAAAATTGAAATTTTTGCCATAAACGTATTCCTTTAAGCGGCTATCCAGAAGGGACTGATCAAATCGGTCGATTTGATCAGAAATGAAATTGGCATCAATCACAAATTTTAGATTTATGGTGATATTAGAGCCCTCTAAATTGAAAAAAGTGCCCCAGAACGAGAATACTGACCTCACAAATTCATTTTATCGGTAATATTGGTCATTATTTCATTAAGGGCCACTTGCACCACCCCACTAACCCGTGGTTAAGCGATTAAACCATTAACCTAGTGTCAAATTGTACTGGCAACCATGGTAACTCCAGGTTTAACTGGTTAACCCCGGGTTGGTGGAATGGTGATGGTGCAAGTGGGCCTAACCTAAGTAATTCCCTTTGAGCATTTCTGTTTTCATTTACCAGTGGAAACTGTTTTGGCTTCTGTTTTATTAATACTAATTCATATTGTATAAGATTGAATGCTGTTTGTTTCCCAATAAAATAAATAATTATGGGCGGTCGGCGAGCCAAATTGGCGTTTGCGTCCGCACGTCCTGATTCGATCGGGCAATTTAATCAGATTGGCGAAAAAAAAAAAGTATTTTATTTGTAGGTGAAAGGCGCCACGCCGTCGGAGCGGCGGCGCGCGCGGCTCGAGGGCGTGAGGAACTACCGCCCCCTCGAGAACTGAAGCCACCGAGCTTCTTGCCCGTTCTTCTCAAGCCAGACCGGTCTGTACAGCCCCATTTAAAGCCGTAACAGACGGACGTACAGGCGATCTTGGTCCGATCAAAATATCTCTTTCTCGTCACGTAGCCCCCATTCGCACGAGAGCTATTTCAACGCGCGTTAAAAAAGCGCTTGAATCTGTCCGCACTCTAAATTCGATTTAACGACCAAGGTTTAAAGTCGAAAATCCAACAACGCTTGGTAAAAAGCGCCACCGCTGTCGTGTGAATACATACATGGTTATCCATTTGTGTCATTCAAACGCTTTTTTAACGCGCGCCGACAAAGCTGCCGTGCGAACGGGGCCTAAAGGACGTACGGTTGACCACCTTACACACGGTCAAACCGGACCAAGGTCGCGGTCCGGTACACCCGTCTGTTACAACTTTAATAAGGGGCTTAACACACTACGCTGCGCAAATCAGAAGTTACCGAATACGACCAAAACGAGAACTCTTTGCTTAAGTTCAAACATGTTATGTTTTTTTTCAATTCTATGCTAAATTAATCAATTTGTGTGTAATCAATGTGTCTATTTTAAAAATAAACTGGATGTGATCTGAACACGATAGTATTTTTTGCCGATTCGATCTTAAACCATTGGTTCTTGTGAAATTGTCAAAAATATTTAATTTTATGTTACGAAAACATACAAGTATACACTGTTATTGTACCTACGGATTTTTAAGGGATTTTTCGGTAAAGTACACCCCACTCCTGGAGTAGAAGGCACCCCACTCCAGTAGGCCTAGCACAGGAGTAGTGCGACAGTAGCTCGACCGCGAGATAGACTACCCGTCTCTCTTTAATTAATACAGTTAGTAAAAGACGTGTAGTCTATCTCGCGAGACGCTGTCGCGCCAATCATGTGCTATCCCGGCAACGAGGTTCGACAATATTCGACATGCGAATATGTTCTACTGATGACTTTTAGGGTTCTGTACCCGAAAGTAAAAACGGGACTTTTAACTAAGACTCCACTGTCCGTCTGTCTATCACCAGACTGTATATCATGAACCGTGATAGCTAGATAATTGAAATTTTCACACATGATGTATTTCTGTTGCCGAACAAATACTAAAAAGTACGGAACCCTCGGTGGACGAGTCCGACTTGCATTTGTCCGGTTTTTTATATAATTATGTGCTCAGATGGAAAGTTCGCGCTCGTACTCACTAGGCAGGTTCTAAAATAAGAAAAATCAAATAAAACTTTACATTTTAATAATAAGTTTGTTACATGACCCAACAACAATCACAAACACTCACTATAAATCACTCGTGTGTAAGTTAAGATACATAAAAAAAAAAGACTGCTGTATTAATATTTATAACACTAGTATATGATTACGAATATGGTGGAAGGTAGATTTAGTTTTTCTGCCAACAAACTGTTCTGCAGTATTTCACTGTGTTGCACATTAACTCCGTCCAAAAATCCAAGACGTACTGACGAGCGATGCGATCGCCCGACGCTGCATGCCGTTGGCGCGCGCGCTGGGGTGGGGAGCGGCGCGCGGGAGGGGCGGTTTGGTAGGAATTTGGTGTTGCCATAGGTCAAAAATCCAAGGGGTAATCTCACAAGTGGGTCAAGCGTAGCTCGGACTCCCAAATAGAATAATTAGAATACAATACAAGAGTTATAGCCGTAACAGACTACCGCACCGCCTTGACTTTGGTACGGCAGTCTGTTACGGCTATTGACCAGTGAAGTTAGCGTTAGGCGCACACGTCACGACATGGTCCCAGGCGTCCCCGCGGCACCGCATGTGGCGGAAGGGGCCGCGGTGCGCGTGTCCCGGCCGGCACGCGGCCTCCACCACGGCCCCTTGGGGCTGCCACGGGCTACAAGCCAGGAATTCGTCCTTGAACTCTTTCAGGCATCGGTATTCGACGTTCGGGTGGAAGGCCAGCTTGCAGTGTTCTGGAAACAAAGTATTATCAGTGGGGAGACTCCTGACTTCGGTCGAACTCGGCTCCGTTCGGCTCAGCAATTATTAGGGTTGGCACCACTTGACTTCCTTTTGCGTGCACGACCGCAGATAAGAAAATCACTTGAATTTTGACAACCCTAAATAGCCAAAAGGGATAGTGCCATATATTATAAATGGACAGCATAATTAGTATACGAGTATGTACACTCACTTAGACAGCTCGGCGGCGCGTGTCTCCACCGCCCCTCGACACAGATCACATACGGATCCAGGGGGCGGTAAGGCTCGTCACACGTGACGAGTAGCACGACGTTGTCGCCGGCCACGCGGTCGCCGGGCCGCGCGCGCGCGTGCTCCGCCACGCGGTACTCGCCGTGCGAGGGGTAGCCCGGCAGGATGCAGCCGCCGCCGGGGAGGGGGGGCGGGCCGGGGGGCTTACGCTCTGGAATCATAGGATCCTATATAGATGTGCGTCCGTGAGGGACAAAACATACGCAACGCGACACTATCGCAGCGTACTACTGGTACTACGTAAGCGAACAACACGCGAACGCGACGCGATGTGATGCGGCGCGGGGTGAATCAATCCTTTTGATACATATAGAAGTGTCCTACGTGTGCGATCTCGTTGAGAACGCGAACACCTTGGGCCCGCCGCGCCGCTTCGCTTCGCGTTTGCGAGTTGTACGCTTACTTAATGACGAAGCGTATAGCGCCCCTCCAGACTATGCGCGTGAATCGCGGGCGAAGCCACGAACGCGAGTGTGGCGTCGATTTCGCAGATTGTTCACGCCTTCGCGCCTTGTTCTCCGTTTTTTGTCGGTATTTCGGCCCGCGTCAAAGGAGACGCGAAGCGCGAACTTGCAAGACTCCAAATTACACAATATTTTGGCTCCTCTGTGGCGAGATAAATACTAATTCTATTATGATTATATTGTATTAAGCAGCTATATTTTACGGTTTTACAATAAAACAAAATGGAAAAACAGCTAAATCACGTGTGACGCCATAGATAACTAACAGTGAAACTCGATCAGCTGATTGATGCTTTTCCGCCATATTGCCGCAAACCAAACTGCAAAATCGCCGTGAAGTGTGCGAGTGTGGAGTCATACGTCAACTTCGCGATATGTTCGCTCCGCGACGTCGCGCCGCGATTCACGCACATAGTCTGGAGGGGGCTTATGATTGACCGAATTTATTTGTTGCCTATAAGACATACTAAATTAACGGTGAGGAATAAAAAATGTGAGACTGTGACGGACGAGGACAAACAATAATAGCGTTATCGAGGCTACTCCTACTGAAAGATACATAAGACTATCCCGTTCGGTCATTCCCCCCACCCTTCATGCCTGATCCAGTTATAGGTATACTAGATTCAGGTCTGGAATAGAAGGGTGGATTAGGTATCTCTGTCTTCTGCTGTTGTCTTGAGAAGATAAGTCCCACCAGTTGTACTTGCAATGGGTAGTGACGTAGCTCTCTGTAGCCAGGGTCACAGTAGCCAGGGTCTCTGTAGACCAGCAGCTCTGATGACCTAGAATACTCACTCCTGCACTGCGGGATGGGGCGGTCCCAGCAGTTGTACTTGCACTGGGTAGCGACGGAGCTCTCCCTATAGCCAGGGTCACAGCAACCAGGATCCCTGTAGACCACCAGAAGACTCTGATGACCAAGTATACTCACTCCTCCACTGCGGGACGGGGCGGTCCCACCAGTTGTACTTGCACTGGGTACTGACGTAGCTGTCTGTAGCCAGGGCCACAGTAGCCAGGGTCCCTGGTAGACCAGCTCTGATGACCTAGAATACTCACTCCTGCATTGCGGGATGGGGCGGTCCCACCAGTTGTACTTGCACTGGGTACTGACGTAGCTGTCTGTAGCCAGGATCACAGTAGCCAGGGTCCCTGGTAGACCAGCTATGATGACCTAGAATACTCACTCCTGCACTGCGGGATGGGGCGGTCCCACCAGTTGTACTTGCACTGGGTAGTGGAGGAGCTCTCTCTGTAGCCAGGGTCACAGTAGCCATATGGTCCCTGTAGACCAGCAGCTCTGATGACCTAGAATACTCACTCCTGCACTGCGGGATGGGGCGGTCCCACCAGTTGTACTTGCACTGGGTAGTGGAGGAGCTCTCTCTGTAGCCAGGGTCACAGTGTAAGGTCAACTTTATCACGGCCCCGCGCCGCCCGGTAGACTGGAAGTGCCCGTGCGCCGGCTTGCGAGGTCTGCGACACTCGTTGCTATTTATCAGTATGTCTGATAACCTGAAATGTAGATATGGATTAATGAATATCATAAGTGCTTGTTCCTATGCCTACATTAATAATATATTTTGAATTGAACAGATAATTTTTAGAAGCGCTGCAAGCCTAGCGGTACAGAGCGTGTAACTTGCAATCCGGAGGTCGCAGGTTCAAACCCCGGCATGTACCTCTACCTACCAATGAGTTTTTCGGAACTTATGTACGAAATATCATTTGATATTTACCAGTCGCTTTTCGGTGAAGGAAAACATCGTGAGGAAACTGGACAAATCCCAATAGTTTCCACTGTGGATTGGATGGTCGGATGGCAGTCGCTTTCGTAAAAACTAGTAGTCAATTCGTGATCTCATGGGGTTAGTTGTCAAGCGGACCCCAGGCTCCCATGAGCCGTGGAAAAATGACGGGATAACGCGTGGAAGGAGGAACAGATAATTTATGAAAAGAGATTTACGATATTTACATAGCATATTATATCAACTATATTTAGTTAAGTCAATAAGTATACTCTTACATCTTCTTCCTCGCGTTATCCCGGCATTTTGCCACGGCTCATGGAAGCCTGGGGTCCGCTTGACAACTAACCCCATGATTTGATGTAGGCACTAGTTTTTACGAAAGCGACTGCCATCTGACCTTCCAACCCAGAGGGTAAACTAGGTCTTATTGGGATTAGTCCGGTTTCCTCACGATGTTTTCCTTCACCGAAAAGCGACTGGTAAATATCAAATGATATTTTCGTACATAAGATCCGAAAAACTCATTGGTACGAGCCGGGGTTTGAACCCGCGACCTCCAGATTGCAAGTCGCACGCTCTTACGGCTAGGCCACCAGCGCTTCCACTTATACTCTTACTCGTCTTATAGTAATCTGTGGTTATCTATATCTAACACCTGTAAACGAGCAATATAATTCGTATACATAAATATTAATTACATATTTCGGAATCGGAAACGGTTCTAGTTCTAAAGCCCCCTCTAGACTATGCGCGTGAATCGCGGGCGAAGCCGCGAACGCGAGTGTGTAGTCGATTTTCGCAGACAGCGAAATCGACTCCACACTCGCATAGTCTGGAGGGGGCTTAACAATAGATGAAATTTGCTATATGGGGGTTTTCGGGGGCGAAAAATTGATCTTATTGACAGCACACACTACATACCTAGTGGCAGTAGGCGGGGCACATTGCCCGTAGAACCGATGGCCGTTGGGGCGGAAAGGTTCTCGAGTGGCGACTACGTACCGGAAGGCGCAGTAGACCCCCCACAAGTTGGACTGACGACCTGGTGAAGGTCGCGGGAGTCCGCTGGATGCGGGTGGCGCAAGACCGGTCATTGTGGCACTCTTTGGGGAGGCCTATGTCCAGCAGTGGACGTCCTCTGGCTGATATGATGATGATGATGACTACATACCTAGCGATAGCCTCGGCTCGTTCGTCCGGGGTCTCTGTGGTCCGGGTCTGCCGGGTCGGGTATGAGTATCGCTTCTGATAGTTCGCGTGTGGCCTCATTTGATCTGCGTACAACATGGAGAATAAAGGCCGAGCCACACCGGCTTGCGTGTGCGTGACGTGCGCGTGTGCGTGCGCTAAAATGTTGGAGCCGCACACGCACACGTCACGCAAGCGGTGTGCCATCCCTCATAAGGATCTTGTATACTACAACGCCGCACGCGTACGTGCACGTCACTTAAGGTAAGGTTTACTCGGGTAATTCCGAATGTCGAAAACTGTCGGATTAATTCCGAAAAGAGACTTTTATTATGATGGTATTAAGGGTGATTTTCATCTGAATTTCGGAATTAGGTATCCGACATTCGGTATTACCCGAATACACCTTATATATAAACTGATGTATGCAGTTAACACTCCTCCTTTAGGTCAGCGGTCGGCAACCTTTTAGCAGCCAAGGGCCACATACCTAGTAGTTAACGAAGATGACGCGGGCCGCACTTTGGTAATATTTGTGACATTGTCGATCGTCAGTACTACATACAAAATAAACTGAAATAAATGACATATGCTAAGAGAAAGTGACCAAGGCCTCCAGTGCCCCAGGCTGGAATCGAACCAGCGTCCTCTGCTATCGCGGCAGGTGCCTGAACCACTCGGCCACCGGGCCACAGCGGCATTAGTCAAATTTTTCCAAGTATATGCACTTCTTACTGAAGGCTTGTGGCGCCCCCTGGCCATCTCTAAGGTAGAACAGTATGGTTCGAACCTTCCAACTGGATCATTCTCATGATGATACCGAGTTAGCGAGAGTGATGGCGCTGCCAATAAATACTATGAAGTATTTGAACAAATTAAATTATTTTCAGAAAATTTAATTTGTTCAAATACTTCATAGTACATACAAAATAGCCAGGGAGGCTCGCGGACCGCAGGTTGCCGACCGCTGCTTTAGGTAGTTATATTTCTCTATCCTCCTAAAGCCTCCTCCACACTCGTGCGCGAATCGCGGCGCGAAGCCGCGAACGCGAGTGTGGCGTCGATTTTCGCGGACAGCGAAATCGACTCCACAATCGCGTTCTCGGCTTCGCCCGCGATTCACGCGCATAGTCTGGAGGGCGCTTAAGGCCCAAGGTCCAACCTATAGTACTTAAAGTTGCTAACACACTATCGCACCGCACCAAGGTCATTGTGGGACGCACCCATAAGTAAAAGGGAGAAAGCGATATCTCTTTCTCCCTCTTACTTATGGGTGCGTCCCACAATGACCTTGGTGCGGTGCGATAGTGTGTTAGCAACTTAATATTAACTATGGTCTGGGCTATAACCGCGAAAATCGAAGTTCGCAAATTGCGGGCATTTTTCTCTGTCACTCTAGTTACGCCTTCATTGGAGTAAAAGAGAAAGATGCCCGCAATTTGCGAATTTCGGTTTTCGCGGTAGCCCCTCTGGATACCGCTTATGGTCGAAAGCCCCTCCAGACTATGCGCGTGAATCGCGGGCGAAGCCGCGAACGCGAGTGTGGAGTCGATTTCGCAGGTCTGCGTTCTGGACTCCACACTCGCGTTCGCGGCTTCGCCCGCGATTCACGCGCATAGTCTGGAGGGGGCTGAACGGAGCCGAGAGCGAGAGATCCAGTGTCTTACCACAGATTTACCACAGAATACATAGTAGTACTCCCGTACAGAAAAGACACTTCCTACAAATCCGAAGTTTGACAGCGATTCAGGGTCGAATCATGCTTTCCCTTTCTGATGTATGGCGCTATCCCTTTCCGCTATTCAGGGTTGTCAAAATTCAATTGATTATCTTATCTGTGGTCGTGCACGCAAAAGGACGTCAAGTGGTGCTAACCCTAATAATTGCTCGGAGCAATGCTGAGCCGAGCGGAGCCGAGTTTACCCGAAGCCGAGTGTCTCCCCTCTAGTCTTACCTTCGCCCTGTCCCTCTCGAGCCAACATCAGCGCCTCCATGGCTGGTCCCATCGCTGGCCTTGGTACACTTGTGGTTGACGCTGCGGTCTGAATTGGCGACCACCAGGTTGTCCACCAGGTCGTCAATGCAGTTGTCGTCGTCGTCATTGTGGTCGTTGTCGTGGGCATTGTTTCTGTAGGGGCTAATATTAAAAACTTTATTAAAGTTGGGTGAATCAACTTTTTCTTGTCACTGGTTGCAATGGTTACGGTCTCCTGGGTCACTCTTAAAATACTAATTATTTCGTATTTAAATGAAACAAACTTGAATATTTTGGTAGTTATAAGGCCTTTCCATAATGGGACATCTACTAAGCACGTTTGTAGAACACGGTACAGCAGCTCTTCTAAGAAACTATGCTACTATTGTCTCCTGGCTGATGGCACAGAATAAAAAAATAAAAAAAATAAAAAAGAAATAGTTGATCGACTCAGTTAATTCTATTCACTCTAAGCCCCCATTCGCACGAGAGCTTTTTCAACGCGCGTTAAAAAAGCGCTTGAATCTGTCTGGACTCTAAATTTGATTTAACGACCAAGGCTTAAAGTCTAATATCCAACAACGCTTGATAAAAAGCGCCACCGCTGGTGTGTGGATACATATACAGCTTTTTCAACGCGTGTTAAAAAAGCGTTTGAATGACACAAATGGATAACCATGTATGTATTCACACGACAGCGGTGGCGCTTTTTATCAAGCGTTGTTGGATTTTCGACTTTAAGTCGAATTTAGAGTGCGGACAGATTCAAGCGCTTTTTTAACGCTGACATCAGTGTGTTTGACGTTACTTGTCACGCTTTTAACATAACAAAATTTGCAATACATTGCGTCTTAGAATAAACTTTAAAGTGTAATAAAAATCAAAACATGAGTTATTTTCCAAAGTTGCTGAACAAATGTTGGTCAGTTTGAGGAGTACAGCCAACAGTTTAATTTATTGCTCCTGTTACAGAAAACACACTGTATTTCAGGATATTACTCACCACTCTCGCCAGGTCCTTTATTTTCGATCCTTGCTGGATATCCGTTATTTTCGATCCTTACTGATCCTTTATTTTCTGGATAAGCTGTATACACCGGGACGGAGCTTGACATATTATAAGTCATACGTGGGTCGGGCGTGCTTTCTCCATAGATGGGAAACACGTGTTTTATGGCACACGAGCCACACGTCGCCGCCAGCCCGAACACCTCCTTACGCTGCTTGTTTACCACTACCACGAAGTACAGGGTCACTGGAATAATATTATGTATAGTTTGTAGGTTTCTAATAGACCTCGACGGCTAACCCTTCTATTTGGCACCTGAGCGCGGGCCAGTCCAACGCTCAAAAAACCAGTGTAGGTGTGCTCTCCGATAACGCGCCTTTGTGACGCATCTCGATAACATATTTTAGACTGGTTCTGTAGCGTTCGACTCGCCAGCACTCAGTAACCGTAGTACTGAGTGCCAGCGAGTTGAACGGATCACACACATCCTAACAAAATATTTATCCATTAGTTAATTTTGAATCTTATTGCAATTACCATAGGAGTTGTAATTCAATTACCTGGGTAAAGTACGAACGATTTTTATGCAGATAGTTGTGGCACATGGCACGAGCGGTTTTACTTAACAATAGACAACAAAGGATTAGCCGTCGGGGCCTATTAGAAAGCTACAAACTATACAATAGTAGATTATTAACCAAGGCATGAAAGGCACTCATTCCTGCCGAAGTAGTTTCACTCGCTGCGTTCGAGCGCCAATAGTCCGAGGCTGAAATGATGCCTTTCACCCTAGTTAAACACTTTACTTTTCATTTCGAATACGAGAAAAATAAAATGCATGTGTTTTTAAGAGCCCATTAACGTGCACACTAGCGCCACTGCTAAATAATCGTGTGTATTTAAATTTAAAGAAATATATTTAAAAAAATCCGGGCAAGTGCGAGTCGGACTCGCGTACGAAGGGTTCCGTACCATAAAGCAAAAAAAACGGAAAAAAATGCAAAAAGAAAACGGTCACCCATCCAAGTACTGACCACGCCCGACGTTGCTTAACTTTGGTCAAAAATCACGTTTGCTGTATGGGAGCCCCACTTAAATCTTTATTTTATTCTGTTTTTAGTATTTGTTGTTATAGCGGCAACAGAAATACATCATCTGTGAAAATTTCAACTGTCTAGCTATCACGGTGCGTGAGATACAGCCTGGTGACAGACAGACGGACAGACGGACGGACGGACGGACGGCCGGACGGACAGCGAAGTCTTAGTAATAGGGTCCCGTTTTACCCTTTGGGTACGGAACCCTAAAAAAGGGGCCGCTACGGACTCAAAACAAAAACGGCCGTTTTAACTTTGGACGCATAGATTGACGAATCCAGCAACACAAAAACTAGTTCATTGATGTATTCAAAAATACTGTATGTAGCGGCCCCCTTATACCTGTAGCCTCTTCCACACACGTGCGCGAATCGCGGCGGGAAGCCGCGAACGCGAGTGTGGCGTCGATTTTCGCAGACAGCGAAATCGACTCCACACTCGCGTTCGCGGCTTCGCCCGCGATTCACGCGCATAGTCTGGAGGGGGCTTGTCGTGAATAATCACGATTTTATACATATACTTAGTATTACATAGATGAGCTATACGCGTGCCTCCGTGACCCCGGCTACATACGTAACGTATCGCTTAGTCGGACTGCACAGTTTTATCGCAACGATTTATCGTTACGTATGTAGCCGGCATGAGGGACAAAACATATGCAAAGCGACATTATTAAAAATACCTTTTAACATTCCTGACAACATACCAAAAACAATCTACGTAATTCGGTCGGGTTATTTGTTGCCCACCATAAACCATACAAAATTTTTGGTGGGGAACAAACAAAAAGTGAGACTGTGACAAGGACAAGCAATAATACCGCTTTCTTTGCTACTCCTACTAAAATTTACATAAGTGCATCTCGTTCGGTCGTTTGGCCCCTCCCCGTGTCGTCTCTATATTATAGTACCTCTATGATTTTATATTATATTTAGCAGTGGCGCTAGTGTGCACGTTGATGGGCTCGTCTTAACCCTTTATTCATAAACGCCCTACAAGCCTTAATTAGCTAATAATCGATTGTCCTTATCTGTCGTTTTGACTTATGTATTGGTAAGAAAGACGTAAAACCATTTAACTAAATCCGACCCGTAAAGGTTTATGAATAAGGGGGTAAGTCTATGGAAAGGGTCTATGGGATAGTCACCCAAATAATAGACGACACCCAGCAGCGCCACGATGGACTTGCGCCGCATGGCCAGCACGCAGAACCCGCAGAACAGGAGGAACATCAGCCCGGCCATCACGATTGAGAACACTATAGTGTACCAGATCCAGAACGCGTAGATGCAGTGCGATTCCTGAAACACCAGGCGGTCTATAATTCGTTTTTATAGCATTAGAAAGAACTTGAAAGAAGGTTAAGCGATCTTGACATATATGTCTTTTAATTGAAAAACGCGTTTTAAAAATCAGTAACTATTACTTATGAAAGCAGAAGAATATTAAATGATCGTATTTGATTCATAATTGTTACATATTTGCCGTAACTTATTTTTAGAATGTGTTTTTCAATTAAAAGAATAAGAATAGAATAAGAATAAGTTTATTATCAAAAGAACACATAAGCACATAACAGAATATGTCAGGGGTCTCCGCACTAGGCACATCAAGATTGTTTACCTTATTTCTAATGCTAAAAAAAACGAACTATAGCATAAGTTCAGTGCCGGATTTACAGTGTTTGCCGCTCTAGGCCCCAGGCCCTGTCGCCGCCCCTTTTTCTCAGCACCCATCATATTGACAACATTTTAAGTTAGCCCCCATTCGCACGACAGCTTTTTCAACGCGCGTTAAAAAAGCGCTTGAATATGTCCGCACTCTAAATTCGATTTAACGGCCAAGGCTTAAAGTCGAAAATCCAACAACGCTGAATAAAAAGCGCCACCGCTGTCGTGTGAATACATACATTGTTATCCATTTGTGTCATTCAAACGCTTTTTCAACGCGCACGCGCGGTAAATAAGCGTTTGAATGACACAAATGGATAACAAAGTATGTATTCACACGACAGCGGTGGCGCTTTTTATTCAGCGTTGTTGGATTTTCGACTTTAAGCCTTTTAATAATTTAATTCATAGCAATCATGTACAATATTATAAGTATACAATAAGGTACACATAATATATGTGAACATGAACCCGGACAAATAGGTAAAACTACTTTTGACCAACATGCTCAGTCAAAAGCAGTTTTGCCTGTTTTTGCCGGTTAAAAGTTCTTTTGACCAGTTCACACTTTTGACTGCGACATATATATATATATATATATTGGGGATCTCGGAAACGGCTCTAACGATTTCGATGAAATTTGCTATATGGGGGTTTTCGGGGACGATAAATTGATCTAGCTAGGTCTTATCTCTGGGAAAACGCGCATTTTTGAGTTTTTATGTTTTCCGAGCAAAGCTCGGTTTCCCAGTTATTTTTCTTTAGTATGGATGGATTATATTCTAATTGTAATTTCTAATACACACCGCGAATATGGCGTAGAACAGCGCCACACTCAGCACGGCCCAGAATACGATGAGCGCGTAAATGAAAACGAATAGCTCACTCCGGTACACCTTCATAATCTTGATCCATAGAAACGGGTGAATCTGCAACAACACAGCTTTTTACAACAGCTACAGAAAGCGGTATCCAGACTAGTCAATTTTTCGCCAATCTGATTAAATTGACCGATCGAATCAGGACGTGCGGACGCAAATACCAATTTGGCTCGCCGAATTCAGCCGCCGATAATGACCGATATTACCGATAAAATGAGGTGCGGATGCAAGATTACCAATTTGTGTCGCCTGTATTTTCGTTCTGAGGCATTTTTAGGGTTCCGTACCTCAAAAGAAAAAAACGGAACCCTTAGACATCGGTTACACGCTAATTCTGGCGTCAGTTCAGTCCATCAGTCTGGTCAGACTGACGGGAGAATTATCGTGTAACACGCGGACTGATGGTCTGGACTGATGAAAATTTAAATTTTTAGATAATATTCGTCAGTCCGTTTTGAATGACAGAAAACTAATAGAAGACTGATCGTGTAACCTGTTCGTGTCATTCACGCGTCAGTCACCATATAAGACAAGACTAAGGGTCGGTTGCACCAAAGTGTTCGTATCGTTAAAGAGTTCGCTAAATTTTTATGTATGGAAAGTTTCATAGCGCCGGGGCGCGCCGGCTGACGTTGATCAGTCTGTCAAATGTGGTTGGTGCAACTGGCCCTAAATGACTGTGTTGCGTTCTGTGTCCAAACGGCGACTGTGTCGTAATTGTATCAGTCTGTTGTCAGTCTGGACTGATCGTGTAACCGTGTCCATTTTCCATCATTCTGGCATCAGTCAAAACTCGAATGGACTCTGATGGACTGAACTGACGCCAGACTTAGCGTGTAACCGATGTCTTATAGGATCACTCGTGCGTCTGTCTGTCTGTCTGTCTGTCCGTCTGTCACAGCCGATTTTTCCGGAGAAAATTAAGGCTGCTGGGGCAATTAAGTTGAAATTTGGTACATATATGTAAGTTTGTGACCCAAAGGCGGATATGCAACGTAAACAGATGAATTTTATACATGGGGGCTACTTTTGGGGTAAATGAGAAAATTAATAAATAAAGTTTTTCAAACTATATCGTGTTACATATCAAATGAAAGAGCTTATTGTAAGGATTTTAAATATATATTTTTTATAATTTTCGAATAAACCGTTTAGAAGTAATTCAAGAAAATAGGCAAAAAATGACCATTCCCCCCTTTATCTCCGAAACTATTGGGTCTAAAATTTTGATAAAAATTCATAAAATAAGCTTATAGCTTATGATAACAGGAAAACCTATTAGAAATCTACAGTCAAGCGTGAGTCGGACTTAATTACTTAGTTTTCGATCCGACCCCTACGGATTTTTTAAAGACGTTTCACTCACGTCACATGGACGAAACCCTTGGAACGCGAGTCCGACTCGCACTTGGCCGGTTTTTTTTCAATTTAGAGGGCTCTAATATCATCATAAATCTAAAATTGGTGATGTGCGCCAATTATTTTCCTGAACAAATCGACCGATTTCATCAAGCCCGTCTGGATACCACTTAAATACCTATCTCCTATACTGTCCTATAATCTGGCAGTACTGTTTGTCGAAAAAGGCGGCTAATTTTAACAATATTTTGTATTTCGCACGTTTTTCTAATGATGTAAAATGATGTTAGCCAGACTATAGGTAGGTATCTTTCTTTTTTCGTTTGCTTTCGTGAAACGGTGAAACGCAATGAGATTTTAGGCAAAGAAATTGGACAGGTGGAATATACCTATACTTACAACGAGATACAACGAGATAGGTACAACGAGATACTTACGATACCAAGCACTGTTATGCAGAAAACGGCTATTGACATAGGGAAACAAAAAAACCATGTACTATCCGGTATTTTATCGAGCAGAGTCATTTTGAATTTTTATGCAGTTTCAGTCTTGGAATGTTATTAATTTAGATTGAGCCCCGGGACTGCGCCACTGCCCTCTAGCTAGCTGGGTTTTTCTCCAAAACATAATATATTTTTCGAGTTATCTGATAATTACACGATATAATTTACATCTTTATTGTTCCAAAATAGATACAAACGTCAGAGTAGGTAATGATTGAAAGAAAAAAGAAGTCTCTACCTTCCATAATTGAAAGTCTGATTATGATTTTTTCGTCATGTCAGTGGCTGACGTGGCCAGATTTGGCAATGGAAGAACTATTTAAAAGAAGGTTAGAATATAACAGTAATTTTAAATATAATATTTGAATATAGCGCCATCTATACAGACGTGAGTACACTAACTTGCTAGCAATTCGGCACTAGAGGGCAATATAATAGTTTCCAACAACTGTCGCTTGAGGGCGTTTTTACAGTAAGTAGAAAGCTGATTTATATTTACTTAATAATAACAGTTATTACTTTTGTTTTGAATGATATTATCAACTGAATTAAACATTAAATTGTATAATGTAAAGGACATACTTAAATAAAAAAGACGCAATAATGCAACCCTAGGAGAAAAATATTAAATTTATGAACAGACTCCAACTGTCAATGTCATTAATGTCACATGTCTTACCTCATTCTTATGTCATGTGCGGTTATTGTATTTCCTCATTTAACTTCTTAAGTAAAAATAAATATTTATTTGTATTTTGTAGTTAGGACATACCTAAATAGTGTTAAATAGAGTCCGCACATGTTAAAGATATTTTCCACGTATAC
The DNA here is from genome assembly GCF_963556715.1 of Cydia fagiglandana. Classification (NCBI taxonomy): domain Eukaryota; kingdom Metazoa; phylum Arthropoda; class Insecta; order Lepidoptera; family Tortricidae; genus Cydia; species Cydia fagiglandana. The sequence continues at coordinate 4,251,614 of NC_085957.1, forward strand.
ACCGTCTTAGAGAAACCAAAAATTTTAGAGATACAATTGTATCTTATAATCTTACTTTAGATATTGTAGTCATATTGTAGTTATCCTTGAATAGGCTTAGAAAACTTGTTATGCGAAGGGTTTTTTATAAGTATTCAACTAACTGCTTAGCATGAAACTTAATTTGGCCGTGGTAAGTATAAAAACAATACTATGGTTTGTTTTCACTTAGGCCCACTTGCACCATCCCACTAACCCGGGGTTAACCGGTTAAGCTGTTAATCTAGTGTCAAATTGTACTAGTAACCGTGGTAACTCCAGGTTTAACCGGTTAACCCCGGGTTAGTGGAATGGTGCAAGTGGGCCTTATAGGTTAGAATTATGTCATCTTGTTGATAATATCCTAACTATAATCTATAATACCTATTTTAAGTTATAAATAATGGACATTTATTTATATAACATGTATAAAAAGTAATATTACATTAGGAATTGTATTAGGAATTCCCAAACTTGTAAACTAAATCTAAAAATTAAGGACACTATAGTATATAAACAATTAAAGAAATAAATATAGTATATAAATTTCAACTATTAAAGATAGATAGTTAGCATTTGATTTACATATCCATTAGAAATGACTCATAATAACTATCTAATTGTATAATGTTATAATTCTACACCATCTTCTTCTATGCCATCCGGCGTAAACGAATAGCGTCTCTGTTGTGTCGGGTGCGGGGCAGTCACAACAGTATACTTAAGGTCATAGCAGAGAGGGTGGATTGTACCTTCCTGAAATTTTGGGTTGACCTAATAATAAGTAAATAGTTATTTAATGTAGTAGTAGTAAGTAAATAACGTAGTCATAAGCCAAACTAACAATTGTATGGATAAAATTTATCTGAAATAAAGAATTAATAATAATAATAATTTTCAGATTATAATGTTTGAATACTGAAAAAACAGCCAAATGCTAATCATGTCACTCCGGAACTACCACAGACTACGTATACCATTAACACAAATACAAAACCTGCAAGCTAATATACAGAAATCCTGTTTATGTGGAAATATTTATTTAAATAAGTACAAGTATGATATAAAGCAAGTGCGAGTGCACTCCACACAGAGTGACCATAGACAGAAGGCTGTGATAGAGACCACTAATGTAATAGACAAGTTGAGCATAGACAAGAGAGGACTAGAGCTGTTGAGGGTGAAGATAGACCCGTATGTGAAGCTAGCGAGATGGGACAGACCTATAGGTGAGGTGTTTCAGTATAAATATTGCTTATGTAATAATTAGTACTATTATTATTTCCTCTATGAGACAGACTATGCCTAGTGTGGAGGTAGGGTTGCCAGATCGAAAGGCGCTATTATCGGGAAACAATAGAAATTTTTCGGGATTTTGGGACTTAAGTCGGAAAAAAAAACATTCAAATTAAAGTAATTGTATTAAAAACAACGATATTTTACATTATTGGCACTACGTTAGCTCGCTCGCTCGACGACAGTTCGGAGCTTGAAATTATTGTTTTAAAACGTGAAGCTGTTTTCGGGACAGTTTACACCATCTGGCAACCCTATGTGGAGGTCAGTATAAAATGTAACATTGTTAAAACTTATTTTTGTTAAATAAACAATTTGTATTTGGAATACTAGTTTCTCGCTACGAATTCTTCTGATAGCTAATTAATGTATGTAGAATATTGATTTCCTGGAACTCAAACTTGTTACAAAATTGTGATACGAGCAATGCTGAGCCGAACCGAGCCGAGTTTGACGGAAGTCGGGAGTGTCTCCCCACTGGTATCGCTGGGAAGACAGTGTAACGGCGGATCTGCTTCAGCTTCCCGTCAGTGGCTGGCAGGAAGTTGCGCAGGATCGGGACAGGTGGCACACTCTCTTTTCGGAGGTCAAGATTCTCTTTGGATCACTAAGCCAAAGTTTCTAAGCGATCCTAAGGTTAAACAAAAAATGTATAGGTTTGACAGCGGTTCAGGGTCGAATCATGCTGTCCCTTACTAACATATGTCACTATCCCTTTCGGCTATTTAAGGTTGAATTTTGAATTCAAGTCATTATCTGTGGTCGTGCACACAAAGAGACTTCAAGTTGTGTCAACCCAAATAATTGCTAGGAGCAATGCTGAGCCGAACCGAGCCGAGTTTGCCCGAAGCGAGGACTTTTGCACCCCTGGGGATCCTATAGTTAAATAAAAAATTTAGACTACTTACTTACTAGTTTGGCGTGATGACCCAAAATGAGTCTTGGCCTCCGACACAAGAGCAGTGGCGGATTTGCAGTCTTTGCTGCCCTAGGCCCCAACCCCTGTAGCCGCCCCTTTCTCAGCACCCATCATATTGACTACATTTTGAGTTATTTCTTGTTATCATCAGCGAATTTTTTGTCACAATTTGGCGCCCCCAAAAAACTTGCCGCCCTGGGCCCAGGCCTACTTGGCCTTAGGGCAAATCCGCCACTGCACAAGAGCACTTAATTTTACTCGGTCCTGCGCGGATTCACGCCAGTTTTCAGTTTTCGGTGGGCGGATTGAGTGGAGGCAGATCTCCGGGAGCTTGGCGTCAGTGAAAAAATGTAACATCAAATGAATCCGCAGGTGTCCATCTCCTCTACTGGCCGTGCTCGTGGTCCATAGCGCTGGGGTCTCTCCCCGGGACGGTGCCCTTGGAGACCTCCCTCAAGATGGCGGGACTGTTCCTGGCGGGCGCGGGGCTGATGCGGGGTGCGGGGTGCACCATCAACGACATGTGGGATAGGGACATTGACGCTCAGGTCAGTTCTTTATACTATAAACACACACACGCACACGGCCACGCACATGCACGCGCACACGCACGCACGCACGCACGCACGCACGCACGCACGCCACAGAATAAATAATAGTACTAGGTACAGAAGACTCACTCTCTAACACAACGCGTCTGTTACGATCAGCACAGATATGGCCGCTAGGTGGCGACAGCGCCACGCGCGGCTTATAAATAAATATAAAATTAAAAAACCAGAACGGGATAAAAAACGAGGGAAGAAGCGAGATGGCGCCTTACAAATTTCTAAAAAAGTTTTTGACACGTTTCTCGAATACGACGCACGTATGATAAGAAAAAACTGTTCAAATCAATTATCTACATATGGGAATAGGACTAGAGCATAAAAACTATCGCTTCCGATGCGTATTTAATTTACAATAAGGAAATGAAATTTTGAAAACAATCTTCATTTTACGACATCGTCCATTTCTCGGTAACTCTCGGTTGCTTTCGTTTGGCGGTGCTACAGATTAGACCAAAAAATCCGTAAGTTAAAGTAAACTAAATTATGTTTGTTATGTTGGTATACAGGTATTTCTGAGTTTTTTTACACGAAGTAAAATAAAAAGTGCTGTCAACCTCAACCTTAGTCTATAGAGCCCATACGATTGATTTATGTCATATATGACTTATCATTCTTATCAATCAAAGTAATTACTATATTATTGTTATCAATTTGTATTTTGTTGTTTTAAATTTATTTTTGAGTTATATTATTCAGATTGACTTTCACGGCTTCGGCAAACATTGCCATTCGTCCGGGGAACGGGCTAAGAATGCTGAGATGGGCCAAAAATACAAAGTTGATAGTAAGTTATGTAGGTAGATTAAAGTGCATGTTCAGATATTATTGAGCGACCTGATAAAAATAAGCAAATATACAGTCGGCAGTCAGCCAAATATCGTAATATAATTTTGTTGCCATAGAAATAAGGATGTGGTCCGATATAGTGGCGAAATATTGAGAGACAAAAGCGGCTAAATTCAGTGGTGGCTAGAGAGAATGGGAGAGGATCGTGCCGTGAAGAGAGCGCAGGTACTTGGGACAACAAAATGGGAGACGCCCGAGTGGACGTCCTAGGTACCGCTGAAACGTCGTAGTTGCTCAAGACCTGCTCAACCTCGGCCATGGCGACTGGCGAGAGCTATCGCAAGACCGAGAGGACTAGACTACCTATGTTTGTATGAAAAGGCGATTTAAGGGCGGTGGTCGTCCATATTCCTCTTAAGGCGAAAATTAATCTAATGAACGTTTTTGCAACTAGGCTTATAAGAACAAATAATAATTTTATCTTGAAACAAGTTTTAAATAAATTGAGGTCGTGAAAGATCTGAACGAGCTGGGTGCCGTCGATTGGACAGAAACGGCGCTAGACAGAGAAGCATGGCGTTCCTTAGTGTCAGAGGCCAAGTTCCACTTCGGGTCGCTGCGCCACGGCAGTAAGTACGTGTAGATGAAAAATACAATCTTGCCTTTTATCAAATCACATCATTTTTTGACAAATTTGCGAATTGAGTTATCCAAATAACGGCTACAAATAAGAAATCCCTATCACAGTTTTAAACCATGGCAGGGTTGAATACATAATAATGTCGGTATTTAACTAAACATAAGACGAACTCTTTATTTCATTTACGCGAGCGGAGCTGCGGGCCCGTCTAGTAAATAAATAATAATAAAATAAAAAGCGTTTTAATTCCTTAATTGAGGTACATAATTTTGCATGCATTCAACAACAGAATCAACAACAACAATAAAACAATCAACAATTAAATTATCACTTAGGTATATCATTTGTCAATATGTATAATTAAAATTAAATTAAATATTTTTTTATTATCATCTAAATTATTTAAGGACCCCTCTTAGGGTGAAGGCCTCCTCCAGTTGTCTCCACTTGTCTCTATCTTGCGCGGCTTATGGCAAACCCCAAAATTGGGGCCGAACGGATGTACTTTTAGCTACCTGTAGCAAAGCGACGAAATCGCGGGGTGAGACACGCCTGCGCACGCACGCACGCTCTATCTATGAGACGCTGAAGTCTATATTTTTTGCACAAAATAAAAAAAAAAATATGGCGGACAGCTGGCTTAAGGAGCCATTTCAGGGTACATTTTTTTTTAACTTTTATTTAAATACCTAAAGATACAGAGTATAAAGTGTCAGTCCAATGCGGACTTACAACAAACAAAAGTCACTAGTAAATTCATCAATCTTTGACAATTTCGATATGGTTTGTTTACATAGTTAGCAAGTTTCATAGAATGACACTTTAGTCAAGTCACGCGTCTTTATGAATGACACGATCTATATGTTTTCAAAGGTGGAGCGAACCAAAGATCGCCCGCTGGTGTCCGGAGCTATATCTACAAAGCAGGCTGTGGGGTTTCTGGCTGTGCAGCTATCACTAGCGCTGGGAGTGCTGCTGCAGCTGAACTGCTACAGCGTGGCGCTGGGCGCTAGCAGCATGTGTAAGTATATGACATATACAGTCATACATATATCCACGAAGCAGGCGGTGGGCTTCCTGGCGGTGCAACTATCACTAGCGCTGGGAGTGCTGCTGCAGCTGAACTGCTATAGTGTCGCGCTGGGCGCTAGCAGCATGTGTGAGTAAAATATAACTTTTTTAGGGTTCCGTACCCAAAGGGTAAAACGGGACCCTATTACTAAGACTCCGCAGTCCGTCCGTCCCTCCGTCTGTCACCAGGCTGTATCTCATGATCTGTGTTAGCTAGATAGCTGAAATTTTCACAGATGATTGTACAGTCAGCAGCAGATATACCTGAGCGGGCAAGTGTCCAAGAAAACATAAACACTTCAATCGTCACAAAAATAAGGACATCTAAGTTGTCAGTTTAGCGTAGGCTTTCAGTTCGTCACATATATCTTAACTTCTGATTTTTTCTTTAACACATACACCCTTATTTAATCACAATAACAATAACGGTTAGAAATTCAGTGGTAACTAAGCACTCAAATTCAAGCTGCTGTCATTAATACCTACACGCACTGCCAATCACGCACGTCAGCAGCCAGGGTGCCACCAGTTGCTAAGCAGTTGTTATTTCAATGGTAACTAAGCATCAACATTTTATCTGTATAACTTTTAAAAAAATACTGTAGCAACTACGAATTGACACCTCTTTTCTTAAGAAGTATTTTTCTTTAAGAAAGGAGGTGTCAATTCGTAGTTGCGCGTTTTCGGGGTTGGTCCCATAGTAAAAGTTGTTCAGTATGACCTAAACATTAATGGGTCTCTTTCTTGGCCTTTCGTTCTGATATATACTGCTTTGACCTTATTGTTAGGCGGTCGTCACACTGCTCCGCATCTCGCAGCGGCGTCCGTTGATGCGTTTTTTAACTTTGTATGTAGAATCTTGATTTTGTATAGAAAAAACGCATGGTACGACACACTGGCTCCGCGTCGACGCGCGGAGGAGCGAGACGCACGGCGACTCGCGCGCTCGGACGGAGACGCGGTGCGTGCCGCAGGGTATGTCACACCGAGCTCCGCAGTGCCGTACGGGTTTTAGTGCAAGAAGGACGTAGGCGCAATGGATATCGACGTCGATAAGTTTATTTTTGAAATTGAAAGTCGTCCAGCAATTAGGAATATTAAATGCGACGAATATTTTGCTTAGCAAATAATCAAATGACGCGGTTGACATACGGGTGCAATTAAAAAAAATTTCTTCGTGTTGCCTTAAATCTTGGTAATCTCTAGGAAAAAACCCATTTATAGGTCTGGTTTGTAAATAGGGATGTATCCATGCAGTATCTTCTGCGTTTTATGACTCGATTGTACAAAAAACAAACTGAAAGTATCACCGCAACGCTCTGAATAAGTTCCGTTTCTATTTTATCGACAAATAGGGATTGTTTTCACCTTAACGTTCGAATGTGAAATGAACGCGAGACGGAAGTAACGCGGGAGCGCAGGGCGTCGCGCATCGCAGCTCCGGACGGAGATGCGGTGAAAACTCGGACGTTGGTGCGTTGTCTCCGCAAGCGAGTCCGTTGCTCCGCGTCCCGCAACGAGACGCGGCGGCAGTGTGACAACCGCCTTAGTATAACCAAGCAGTAAACATCAAATGGTATTCCGCACTGGAGTAATCTAAGGAACGCCCACTGCGGTTTCAAACCTACAACGTCCTGTTAGAAAGTCGTACATACGCTACATGTGACATATCTTCAAAAAACATATAAACTTATGCGAAATTAATATAAAACTACAAATTAATAATAGAAATGAAACCCAAAAAAAAGCTGTAATCTCTAGGTGCGACCGACTGAGATTTGAACCCGCGGTCTCTGCTTTGAAAAGCAAACGCCTTAGTAACAAGACCACAACGTGCCTTGACAATTGGCTCTAAATTCGGCTTCAGTTAGCTTTCGCTATGTGTCACTCATTCGTTTTGATGATTCTATTCAATAAAATAAATAGTTTGCAGTAAGTTGACTGACAGGCCCCTGTCAATGGTTGAAGGGCAAAACGTGAGATAGATGTATGTGATGACAAGACTGTACTGCTTTCGATGATTGTCAAAACGCTTTACCTGAAATTAGCATAGCTATTATTCATTCAATATACGACCATACATGTATGCTTTAAACGTCTATTTTTCCATATTGTTCAGATATATTTGACACGTTGACCGCTTAGATACCAGTGGTTTTTTGACAGCTAAGGTATCAATGATTTGTTGTAAGTGTAGAAATTAATGAATAGCGACTGTTAAGATATTTGTGTCATGTTGAGCGCTCACAAGTAAATGCTACCATGACAGTCAACAACTTTTTGACAGTTTAAACGTTTACCTCTCTTTGAGTACCTGGAGTGTATAGCGACTTCTGCTGCTGACTGTATGTAAAATAAAGATACAACAAACGTGATTTTTGACCGAAGTTAAGCAACGTCGGACGGGGTCGGTACGGAACCCTTCGTGTGCGAGTCCGACTCGCACTTGGCCGGTTTTTTATTTAAGACACATGTGGCAGACGCCAACGTGCACGATCCCTATACTCAGATTCAGCTTCATAAAAAAACGGTGTTATTTTAGATTGACTAAATGATGTAGTTCTATTTGAAATTAAGCTTTACTAAAAAGTCTTAGAGTACCTACTTTTCCGCACTAGTGCGGGAAAGAGCACTTTCCGTGCGTAGGAATGTCAAAAGTTTAAAGGGCCATATGTTCTGTAAAACGTTGTACGATACACGTGCGAATAGGTAATTCGCAACTCATGTCGATTTAAAACACTCTAAAGACTCTCCCAACTCTTACGTTTCGAATTTGCTCTTTTCCGCATTTGTATCGTAAATAACTATTTTATGATCATTTACAAAAAGGAGGTTTTAATGTCTATTTTACAAACTTTAACCACTCAAGAATCAAAACAGTCCAAGACAAATACAATTATAAATAGAAATAGTTTATCTGGTGTTGAATACAATAATGATTAAAATACAACTCTCACATTACGGTTTCGTTTAACTTGTTCCAGTGTTGGTAATAACGTACCCGCTAGCGAAGCGCTTCACGAACTATCCGCAAATCTTCCTGGGCGCCACATTCAACTGGGGCGCTTTACTGGGCTACAGCGCCCTCCAGGGCGCCATAGACCCGGCGGTCTGCTTGCCGCTCTACTGCGGCGCCCTAGCGTGGACGGTGCTGTACGACACCATCTATGCGCACCAGGTTGGTACTGGGCTACAGCGCCCCGCAGGGCGCCATAGACCCGGCGGTCTGCTTGCCGCTCTACTGCGGCGCCCTAACGTGGACGGTGCTGTACGACACCATCTATGCGCACCAGGTTGGTACTGGGCTACAGCGCCCTCCAGGGCGCCATAGACCCGGCGGTCTGCTTGCCGCTCTACTGCGGCGCCCTAGCGTGGACGGTGCTGTACGACACCATCTATGCGCACCAGGTTGGTACTGGGCTACAGCGCCCTGCAGGGCGCCATAGACCCGGCGGTCTGCTTGCCGCTCTACTGCGGCGCCCTAGCGTGGACGGTGGTGTACGACACCATCTATGCGCACCAGGTTGGTACTGGGCTACAGCGCCCCACAGGGCGCCATAGACCCGGCGGTCTGCTTGCCGCTCTACTGCGGCGCCCTAGCGTGGACGGTGCTCTACGACACCATCTATGCGCACCAGGTTGGTACTGGGCTACAGCGCCCCACAGGGCGCCATAGACCCGGTGGTCTGCTTGCCGCTCTACTGCGGCGCCCTAGCGTGGACGGTGGTGTACGACACCATCTATGTGCACCAGGTTGGTACTGGGCTACAGCGCCCCACAGGGCGCCATAGACCCGGCGGTCTGCTTGCCGCTCTACTGCGGCGCCCTAGCGTGGACGGTGCTGTACGACACCATCTATGCGCACCAGGTTGGTACTGGGCTACAGCGCCCTGCAGGGCGCCATAGACCCGGCGGTCTGCTTGCCGTTTTACTGCGGCGCCCTAGCGTGGACGGTGCTGTACGACACCATCTATGCGCACCAGGTTTATTTAACCTCCTAAGGCCCAGCCATACAAATGAAAAATGCAAAATTTGCCACAGAAATTTGAACCTACAGTGTAGGAAACAGAGTTGATTTTGCGTTGTTCAAACACTGAACGAAACAAAGCAAAAGCAACTCTGTTCCAATCGAATATGATTTAAATTTCATCGAACTGAATAAGTACTATAGGTAGGACCTTGGGCCTTAGGAGGATAAATGGGGATTTAAACACTATAGTTCGCTCGTGATTCAAGTTTCATAATTGTTTGTGCAATAGATTCAGTAAATTCATTTATTGATATTTATAGTAGTGCAAAATCATATAAAAGCGATTTGTCTTTGTCTGCCGAAGCAGATGGCGCTTTGTCTTAGTATTTAATTAAGTCTATATGTCTCATGCAGGCATTCAAAAGATGCGTCGGATATTAAAATAATGCTATCATAATTCGCCCTTAGGACAAAATGGATGACGCGCGCATAGGCATGAAGTCGACCGCGCTCACGTTCGGCGCGGCCACCAAGCCGGCGCTGAGCGGAGCCCTGGCGCTCAGCGCGGGCGGCCTGCTGCTGGCGGGCGCCGGCGCGGGGCTCCAGTGGCCCTACCACGCCGCCGTGGCGGCCGCCACGCTGCATGCGGCCAGGCAGGTGGGTACCATTCCAAAATGGCGGCCATTTTAGGGTACCATTCTAAAATGGCGGCCATTTTATTACAAGCTTTTATTTACTTTCACCTTACCACGGTTAAAATAAGCCTAAATATGGCCATTTGGCGGCAAAATATGTACATCGATTAAAAGTAGTTTATGACCTTTATGTTGGCACTAGAAATGAAGATCTGCAGAGTCCTAAAAAAAATTAGGCGTCCTAACCCCTTTTCTGGGGGGTATGAGCAAGGGGTTCATTCGATTCAGCGCAGAAAAATATACGAAAATGGTACCTCACTTGCCTCGTTTGTCAAATGTGATTGTTTTTAAATGAACCCCTTGCACATACCCCCCCAGAAAAGGGGTTAGGACGCCTAAATGTTTTTAGGACTCGGCAGATCCTCATTTCTAGTGCCAAGATAAAGGTCATAAACTACTTTTAATTGATATACAAATTTTGCCGCCAAAATATGCTACTTTTCCCATGCTACCTGTCCCGTTGTCTGTCTATCTGTAATCAAATCTTGCAAGTTAAGGTGGCTCGCTTTTCATACAAAATTCAATCAAAGCTCATTAAGTAACTACACACTATTAGTACACAAATATTTCCGCATTTATCTTCTTTCGAATATTCGTTTGCGCGAAATTAACAGGAAAACAATGTTTCATACAGAAATCATGCAAAAATCATAGTTAACTTTTCATCAATTTTACGTATGTGTGTGTCACAAATGTCGTGTACAGATACATTTGCGACGTTGCCATACCATTTCCGACGTTGCCGGGCTGACCACGACTCGAATTTGGAGTGCCGTCATGTTTAGTGCAATTTTGTTGACACTGATATTTGACAGGTAGTTAATTGACCTAAGCGAGAATATGGAAGGTAGAGATGAGGAAAACAATCTTCATGTATTAAAAAGTGTCCCTCAAAAACATTAAATAGGCCGCGCCGCGGCGCCACTGTGCATTGGCGAACCAATTTTTGACGGTCTTTTAGCCTTGTCGGTAGTGACCCCGCTTATGAAGCAGGAGGTCGCGGGTTCGAATCCCGATAAGAGTATTTATTAGCTTTTTATTATTTGTATTTGTAGGTATTTAATACCAATATATAAATTAATATTGATATACATATGTAAGTTGAAAAAGATAGAGAACAGAAATTGTGATGACCAGCATCACTGGAGGAGGCCTTCACCCTCACAGGAGGGGTTGTTGCAGAATAAATTACAAGAAAAAAATATAATTACTTACTACTTATTACATAACCAAGCATAATAGAACATTGATTTGAGGAATATTAAATATTATTGTAATACTAAACCTAATGTAAATTTAAGTTTATAATATTGTGTTTGTTTTACCGGCGAGAAATAAAAGGCTCTTTTTTGTTTTTCGTTTTTAATATTAATATAAAAGTAAAATATAAAAACACAAAACAAAAAAAAACACCCGAACACATTTTTATATATGTATAATGTAGTGGCGGATTTGCAGTCTTTGCCGCCCTAGGCCCCAGGCCCTGTAGCCGCCCCTTTCTCAGCACCCATCATATTGACTACATTTTGAGTTATTTCTTGTTAACATCAGCGAATGTTTTGTCACAATTTGCCTGCATCTGACCCTTGATCCAGTCTCTAGGTGTTGGTCGAGACTCTTCGCTATGAGACCGTCCGCTGAGACGACTATCGCAACAATGATCGTCGAGTCAACATCCCACATGGCGGTAATCTCGTATATATAAAGTATTACTTACCTAAGTATCACTAGTGAGATTGAGTTGGAAATCAAAACCTGAGTGTGCGCGCTGCGCGGTAGTTTTCAGCGAATGCGAGTTCTTAGTTCGGGGCGAACTATTAGTAATTAAGACAATAACTTGGCATTTATCCTATTCATTTTAGTTTTGGTTTTGGCTGCGGCGTAACGTTTATTTTTATATTTTGCCAGAAAGTGGGCTCGCATAACTACGTACATATCGATAACATTTTTTAATATATGTTTGAAATGGTCGACACATCCAACTTTTATCAATGCTCCTTTTAGTCATTCTTGCGTAATTTCACTGATCGTCTCCATATTGGTTAAAGCTTTGCTTATTACTCTTAACATACATTTCTCTATCATTTTGGTCAGATTGAATAGATCGTCACTAGCATAAATTAACCCGCCGTATAAATCAATTTTATCGATTACGTCGTTTCTCACTAACAGTTTTCCCTCATTAGGACTCATTTGTATGAGTTTTAAACAATTATTGCATTTTACGATTTTTCGCAATTTGCGGACGATGTACCCAGCAATGTAAGACTGAACCGCGTCACTGGTTTACAGCCTCGTTGTAATCATGGTCTTCATAACCATGAATCAATGGTTACCAGATCCTTCGCTCCTAGTAAGTTCTTCAGCAAATCCTTGCCGGAAACATTACAACCGGGCGTATTAGGGAAAAACGAGACGCCAATCGGTAAACTTGTGCAAACATTTTGGGATCAGGGTGATCGTTTCCTCCACACGAATATCTCATGACGGAAAAAAAACCGAGACGACTATCGCAACAATGATCGTCGAGTCAACATCCCACGTGGCGGTAATCTCGTATATAAAGTATTAGTAGGTATCACTAGTGAGATTGAGTTGGAAATCAAAACCTGAGTGTGCGCGCTGCGCGGTAGTTTTCAGCGAATACGAGTTCTTAGTTCGGGGCGAACTACTAGTAATTAAGACAATAACTTGGCATTTTTCCTGTTCATTTTAGTTTTGGTTTTGGCTGCGTCGTAACGTTTATTTTCATATTTTGCCAGAAAGTGGGCTCGCATAACTACGTACATATCGATAATTTTTTTTGATACTTGTTTGGAATGGTCGGCACATCCAACTTTTATCAATGTTTCTTTTTGTAATTCTTGCGTAATTTCACTGATCGTCTCCATATTGGTTAAAGCTTTGCTTATTGCTCTTAACACACATTTCTCTATCATTTTGGTCAGATTGAATAGATCGTCACTAGCATAAATTAACCCGCCGTATAAATCCATTTTATCGATTACGTCGTTTCTCATTAACATTTTTCCCTCATTGGGACTCATTTGTATGAGTTTCAAACAATTATTGCATTTTACGATTTTTCGCAATTTGCGGACGATGTACCCAGCAATGTAAGACTGCACCGCGTCACTGGTGACAGCCTCGTTGTAGTCATGGTCTTCATAACCATCAATCAATGGTTCACCATTATCTAGTATATGGTCGAGGCTTTCCAGCCATGCTCGCTTAGCCTCGTTTGAACCAGTTACCATATCCTTTGCTCCTAGTAAGTTCTTCAGCAAATCTTTGCCGGAAACGTTACAACCTTTCGGAGGGCGTATTAGGGAAAAACAAGACGCCAATCGGTAAACTTGTGCAAACATTTTGGGATCAGGGTGATCGTTTCCTCCACACGAATATCTCATGACGGAGAAAAATCTCTGAAAACAAGTCAAAATTATTATTCAATAAAAAATATAGGACCTCGGGTCTCAAACTATCTCCATAATTTTATCTAAATTGGTTCAGCGGTTTAAGCGTGAAGAGGTAACAGACACACTTTTGCATTTATAATAGTACTAATATTTATATGGCTATGTTCGTTTTTTTAGCATTAGAAAGAAGGTAAGCGATAAAAAACGTCCACAGCCCAAAGTTACGCCTCATTTCAAAAGAATTAAACCCAAAAACACCAGGCAGAAATATATTGATGGGTACATTAAGTATATGGACTAGGTAGGAACTGTATCCTAAAAAAATATGTGCCACCTGTCATGCTTAACGGAGCTCTCTTAGACAGAGTACAGAGTTTCAAGTACCTAGGGCATATTGTTACTGCGGACCTCAAGGATGATGTGGATATGGAGCGGGAGCGGAGGGCGTTGTGCGTAAGGGCGAACATGTTGGCTCGCAGGTTTGCTCGTTGTAGTAGTGACGTGAAGATAACGCTTTTCAAAGCGTACTGCACGTCGCTGTACACGTGTGGCCTGTGGGCGGACTACACGCAAAGAGCGTACAACGCGCTCCGCGTCCAGTACAATAACGCATTCAGGGCGGTGTTGGGGCTGCCCCGCTACTGTAGCGCTTCGGGCATGTTCGCGGGGCCCACACGGCCTGTTTCCACGCCATCATGCGCGTGCGCGCAGCTGCGCTGGTGCGGCGCGTGCGGGCCAGCGCCAACACAGTCCTGGCGATGATCGCAGATCGGCTTGACTGTCCTTATATTGTGCACTGTTGCAACAGGCATGTAAGGACAGGTGTAGGTTAGTTTTGTATGTATTGTTGTGTTTTTGTGTATATATTGTATATCATTATTCTTTAATGTGATTTGTAAATTTTTAAATTTTATTGTTAATTTTAGTAGATTATATTTAAATGTAATGTTATTAATGTTGTGTAATCAAAATGTAAATAATGTAAAAATATGAGTATAATTAGCTTGAATTAATGAATTATAATTTATTTTTTATTTTTAAAAAGGCTTTCTGGACTTTCTCCAAAAGTAAGGCAGCATACATGATGCAGATTCCATACAAGCAGATTCATATTCATTGGATTACATAATTAGTAATTATTAATTACCTCCAACGGATCTTGAGATAGGGTTGCTGTCATCAAATACTTGTAATCACATGCAACATTCAGCATATCCAAAATTTCAAGTGTTGCCCGTAAAGTTACTTTTAATCCAGTTAACGTGCTCCTTGACACAGGTATTTTTTTTTCGAGCTTTTCCCAGTCTGCAAGGAATTCTAAAAATTCCTGGATTGCCTGAAAAAAGTATTTCTTCATTAAGTAAACAAGCTTCAAAGCTATACAATGAAATATTAAGAGGAAAGGGGACGGCCGCTTCTCTACACAAAAGTATAGTCAGTAGTAGACATTTACAGATATTAGTAAGGAGCAAAAAATATATTCCATACAAATTTTTAAATGTTCCTAATTTTTATATTAAACTAAAAATTACAGTATAGGCTGTATAGGTGCCAAGGGATATATTCAGGTTGCGAGGCGGCGGCGGTTCCGGCATATTAACATTAACACATAATATTCACTACCAGCAACGCATAATTATATTAATTCTAATTATAATCGGCATAAATTATTCTTTACTATAAGAGGTATCTACTAACAAAAATACATTAAAAGGTTGGCTACTTCTGGTTTAAGGCACCGTCCGGCCGGTCTTTCTTTATGACGGTCTTCCCTTAAATGTTATAGTGAGTAGACGGACTTAGCTGATAGACGGTCTTCTCCGCATTGACCTTAATTTTAATCGCCAACTATTTCTTACCTTTCTTCGTCTGCAATTTTCATTCACGTACAGAGCATCTCTTGGTATACGCGAAGACATAGCTTGTATCAAATTGAATACAAGATCAATAAATTTTTGTGTTGCAGTTGAATCCTTCAATTCCTCGCAATAGGGTTGATAGTGAGCCATGGCGACCGAAATTTCGTGACCAAACACCTGTTTTTATAAGATTAATAATATTAGTTTTGATGAGCCGAAAGTCCTACGAAATAAATCCGGACAATCAATGAAAATTATTGATTATATTTATAGGTACATACTTCAGTTGCAAGAGGAACATTCATTACTTGAAAACCTTTCGGTTTCAAATGCGCTGGTGTTAACTTGTAAGCGATTTTTAAGTTAGGCTGACGATAATTCTCTTCCTCTAATACCGCTTCCCAATGTCTTTTTTTCACAGTTCCGTAAGGGGTCTGAAAAAAGAATATTACATTAGTTTGACTTCGTATTATCATTTTATACAAGACGAAATTGTTATCTCTGACCAAACTCTGAAGGGTGAATATAGGTCATACTTAACAACTTATACTATGGGACCAGCCCCGAAATCGTGAAAAAAAATCTGCTGTCTCATACATATTGCGGTGAATCAGTACAGTCAATGTTTTCTATTAAACAGGCGATTTCTTTTTCGTGATTTCAGGGTTGGCTATAGTAAAAGTTGTTCAGTATGACCTACATATTCACCCCTCAGAGTTTGGTCAGATATAATAATTACACCTTGTATATTTTTAAAATTATCATTACTCATGCATTACTCTTAATTAACCTTGAACTCTTGTAGCTTATCATCCAAAGTAGATGTTCGAAAACATTTCACTAAATGATTAAAATCTGAAATCATCCATAACCGTCGTGAGCAGTCACAAGGGTGTTCACAGCTAACAGTGTCTTCATTTACACCGAATATTTTCCATACTCCTCGGTTCCAAGGTGCACCGTCCATCACGACAGCATCAACACAAATTCCGCTGTTTTCCATTAAAACAATACACTCTAAAACTAGTTTATGTACCTAGCGGTTCGCTTTTGCATGAATTTTTCGATAAAAAGCAACCTAAGGCTTGAACCCATCTACCTCGAAAAGGCACAAACTTGAACACCAAAGCATGGTCCGCTGTTGTATTTTTTAAATTATCTGGAGTGTGTTGCCCCAGGTCAACAAAACCATTAAATTTCATGGTTTGAGAATCAAAATAAACGCCTTCACTTAATTTCATTTCATCCACTAAAATAACTCCTCGTTTCTCCTCCTTCTTCATCGCCTCACATCTTTCTTTTAAACTAAAGAAAGTAGAGGATTGGAATCCATATGCAGAACAGCTGATTTTGCTGAGATACTTATTTAAAGTTTGTACAGAAGGAAGGGGTAAAATATTTCTTTTACGTATAAATTCATACGTATTCCTGCTTTTTATACGTATCAACATGCACTCATAAATCCATTCTAACGTATATCGACGACCTTTTGTATTATTTTTTTTCGCGGCTTCAAAACATGATCTCACGGCATTTTGAAATTCTTCAGGTAGCTTTGAAATAGATGCTTGTACTACGGTATCCGATTTCTTTGCACACTGCGCCTTAGCCAAGGAAATTTTCTCTCTTAATTGGATATTCTGCAATTAAATGAACGGTCGATATGAAATTCGTTACTCAAGTAGGTACAATGTATAAAGTTATAAGCCGACAAGATATTGTAGTAATTAAAATGTGGCAACATCGTAGTGTCGTCCCGTTTTCTTAGATTGATTTGAAAGGGACGACACTACTGTTGTAGGTATCTGTAAGTTTAGGGTTCTACCCTCTTATGTTTTAATAAATCAGTTGTTGTCAAGGACTCGTGGTGTTTCATTGAATAGTACATGGTGGCAGCGGTGTAGTGCTTTATCTCGGATATATATAGTCATAAAGTGTGTCTTAAGTCACCAAAGACGCCCGATTATAGTTACGAACGTTTTTCTTTGTGCGGTGTGTGCGTAATTGTGATATTTGTTCACTACAATGGAGCACGCGAGACCACCACCGGAACTCGACATGGCGGGAGGGCCGGTCGCCCGTGCAGATGCATGGAAGCGGTGGAAGCAACAATTCACACTGTTTGTGAAAGCATCCGGAGTGAGTTCCGAGTCTGCCGGGGTGGAGGCGAGCCTGCTCGTCAACCTCATCGGACCCGAGGGCTTCGATATTTTTCAAACGTTTACTTTCGATAACGAAAGCGACAAGGAGGACGTAAAGGCTATTATAAAAAAATACGACGCATACTTTGGAACGAAGGTCAACGTAACGTTGTTGAGATATAGATTTTTTACTCGTAATCAAGAGGATGGCGAGTCCATTCAGTCGTATGTTACGGCCTTGCGTCTCCTGAGCAAAAATTGTGAGTTCAGTACTTTGCAGGAGGACCTCATAAAAGATCGTATTGTATGCGGCATACGAAACTCCGTAGTGAGAGATAGGCTTTTGAGGTGCGACGATCTCGATTTGGATAAGGCTGTCAAGTTGTGCCAAGCTGAGGAGGTGTCACAAGAGAGCGGCAAGCAGATAAGTAAAAGTGTCGAGAGTTCCAGTTCAGTGCAGGTGCATGGTGTAGAAAGGCGCGCGCGACGCGGGGGCGCCGCGCGGCCGCCTCGCCGGGCATCGGCGCCCAGCGCGCGGCGCGGGCGCGGCGCCGGCGGCGCGCGGGGCCCGCCTCGTGAGTGCGCGGGTTGCGGCGGAACGCGTTGTGCTGACAACCGGGAATGCCCAGCTTCATTCGCGACTTGTTTCGCGTGCGGAAATCGTGGACACTTCTCCAGAATGTGTAAGTCTCGTTTTGTACAAACTGATAACGGCGTTAAAAAAGTGTATGAGATCGATCAGAATGACTCGTATAGTAGTGGTTCCGGCGAGTTAGAACCGTTTTACGTGGATATGGTGAAATGTAATAAAAATAAAAGTCAGTGGTATGAAACCTTGTTATGTGAGAATGGCCCCGAGCGCTTTAAGCTTGATTCGGGTGCAGATATGAATGTTATTTCGTTAGAAAGATTTTTATCGCTAGGGTTTAATAAACAAGTGTTACAACCGGTCAAAGTTAATTTAGAATCATATACCCGTAATGAGATCCCTATTATAGGTGAGTGCGATATAACTTTTTGGTATAAAAATAAACCTTATTCTCTGCACTTCGCAATCGCTAACATGAAATGTCAAAGTGTGCTGGGACGGGAGTCTTGTGAAGAGATGTGCATGATAAAACGTATTTATGCCATAAACTTAGCGTCATATTCTGATCTCTTTAAAGGTTTAGGTTGTCTACCGGGTAAATATCACATTGTTGTTGACAAATCGGTTCCCCCGGTCGTATGCGCTAATAGGAAGATACCTCTAGGGTTAAGAGACAGGTTATCGGACGAATTAAAAAAAATGGAGGAATTAGGAGTAATTAAGAAAGTATCACATCCTACAAAATGGGTTCATCCGTTAGTACTTGTTGCAAAAAAGAATAACGGTATTCGCGTATGCCTCGACCCGCGCGCGTTAAATGTGGCGGTACGTCGCGCGCACTACCAGCTGCCCTCGCTGACCGAGCTGGCCACGCGCTTGCGCGGAGCCACCTACTTCTCGGTGCTGGACGCTAATTCGGGTTTCTGGGTTGTGCAGCTGGACGAGGAAAGCGCTGACCTTTGCACATTTGCGACTCCATTTGGGAGGTATCAGTTCCTTCGGTTGCCTTTCGGCATTAGTTGTGCTTCGGAGGTTTTCCATGCCAAAATGCGGCAACTTCTTGAGGATCTTGAAGGCGTAGACAATTTCATAGACGACATTATTGTATGGGGTAAAACTCGACAGGAACATGATGAAAGATTGCATGCATTGTTAAACCGAGCGAGAGAGATAAATCTCAAATTTAACAAAGATAAGTGTAAAATAGCTGTTCAGCAAGTCACTTATTTGGGGCACATTTTTGACGCTGACGGTATGAGGCCAGATAGTGAGAAAATTAGGGCAATAAGTCAAATGCCGCCGCCATGCGATAGGAAGAGTTTAGAGCGATTTCTTGGAGCCGTGAATTATTTGTCCAAGTTCATACCTAATTATTCTCAACGAGCGACACCTTTAACTAACTTACTTAAAAAAGAGAATAACTGGCAGTGGGGGCCCGCGGAAAAGGGTGCGTTTGATGAGTTAAGAGAGTGTGTTTGTGGAGCCGGCGTACTGGCGCTGTACGACGTGACGGCACCGGTGACGCTTTCGGTGGACGCGTCACGTGACGCCCTGGGCGCCGTCATCCTGCAGGGCGGGCGGCCCGTGGAGTTCGCCTCGCGCACGCTCACGGACGCGCAGCGACGGTACGCGCAGGTCGAAAAGGAATTGCTCGCGATTGTTTTTGCTTGTGAACGATTCCATCAGTATATATTTGGCAGAGAGAAAGTAACCGTTGAATCAGACCACAAACCTTTAGAGAGCATTTTCAAAAAACCTCTCATGTCTGTCCCAGCACGCTTACAACGCATGATGCTGCGTCTACAGCATTACGATTTAGTTGTAACTTATAAGCCTGGAAAGTATATGTATATACCGGACACATTGTCTCGGGCGCCTTTGCCAGATCTGTATAGTGAGGGAGTACATAAAAATAATGTGTATCAGATACAACTAATAATTGATAACATACCTATTTCGAATGCGAAACTATCGTTAATTAAAAAAGAATCTCAACGGGACTCCGAATTTGTAAAGCTAGCTGAGTATATTAATATGGGTTGGCCCGACCATAAGTCGCAAGTGGCGCCTGAACTGAAGGTGTACTGGTCTTTTAGGGAAGAATTATTTATGGTCAACGGAGTGATTTTTAAAGATATGTCTGTGTTGATACCGCGAGTCTTGCGATCAACAATGTTAAATATAGTACACGAGGGTCATATGGGCATAGATCGATGCAAGCGGCGCGCGAGACAAGTGATGTACTGGCCTAACATGTCACGTGATATCGAGCTCATGGTGAGACGATGTGCCACCTGCCAGGAGTGCTCAAACGCCCCGCCTAAGGAGCCGCTATTACCCATTGCTATCCCTAAACTTCCGTGGGAAAAAGTTGGTGCAGATATTTTCGAAATAAGAAAAAAATATTTCCTAGTTTTGGTGGATTATTATTCCAACTATGTTGAAGTGTGCAGTTTACCAAATATTTCCTCCAACATTGTGATAACTAATATAAAGGAAATATTTGCACGTCACGGAATACCCGACACTTTGATTACAGATAATGGGACCCAATTTAGTAGTCGCGATTTTAAAGAATTTACCAAAAAATGGGATTTTAATCACGTAACATCATCGCCAAATTATGCCCAGGCTAATGGAAAGAGTGAACGCGCAGTTCAAACGGTAAAGTTAATGCTCAAAAAATCAATTTTAAGTGATAGCGATTTTTATTTAGCACTTCTAAACTACCGAAATACGCCCCGCGACGGTTTGAGCTCCCCTGCGCAGCTTTTGATGAGTCGCAGATTAAGATGTAAACTACCAGTTCACCCAGAATTATTAAAGCCGCAACCTGTTGACTCATCTGAACACAACACAATGTTACTTAATCAGCATAAGGCCAAAGTACGATACGACGTACATTGTAAGGAATTACCTCCACTTGACATAGGAGATGACGTAGTATGTGTAGAAGGAAAAGCTAGGACTCGCGCCACTGTTGTGGGTAAAGCCGCGACTCCTAGATCGTATATAGTTCAAAATAAGATGGGAGGTAAATTCCGACGCAATCGTCGTCATTTGATAAAATGTATGGTCAGTGACGAGCCGGTGTCCCCGAAGTCCGAGCCGCCGCAGCCATCAGCTGACTGCGGGGAGGAGTTCAAGGACGCCTGCGAAGATATCGGTCAATCGGAAACATGCGAAAACCCGTCTTATGATAACGCCCATAAGGCAGATAATCAACAAACACATGCTTCCGATGGACCGACAGTCATAATGACGCGTAGGAAGGCGAAATTATTCGCCGAAAATCAGTCTAAGAAGTAAAATATGTTAAACAGAATTCAATTAAAAATACTCGTTACGTATATAGCCTACGCATAGGTATTTGTTATTAAAATAGCCAACTATATAACTTAATTATCAAATTAATTTATACTAAGTCGGAATAACCGAAGTAATTAGATCTTATTTAGTTCACCGTAAGGTTTAAAATCACCTGTCTAATTTTAACATCATAGTAAAATTATGATATCACGGTTTCATTTTGAACCTTAGTCTCTTATCTTCTCTTATTTAAGGTGTTTGGTGCATTATAGACATTATAGTTATACAACCGTGAGTTTATATCACACATAGAAATAAGTTTCATTATGCTTTGAATTAATTGGCTAGTATTATACTTACTTGTAATAAGTTAAAGATAAACAGTTACTTCAGAAAAACCAATAGGTCGTTTAGACGTAGGTGTAAAAAATATATCGGTCATACTTATAACTAAAATATATATAGGTATATATAGTGTAAAGTTTCCTGATAAATATTGCAAAAAAAAAAAACGGGAATAGACTAAGTACTTAATGTATACATTGATAAGATTGTAGAATGTAATGTGTGGTGTGACAGATACTTTGTTACAAAACAACAAATTGTTTAGTTTTTTAAGAAATTCCTTTTGGGGGAGATGTTGTAGGTATCTGTAAGTTTAGGGTTCTACCCTCTTATGTTTTAATAAATCAGTTGTTGTCAAGGACTCGTGGTGTTTCATTGAATAGTACAACTACGATGTTGCCACTTTTTAATTTCTACAATTTCTTGTTGGTCTATAAGCGGGTGTGCGAATAAAAAACAACAGCTAAGTAAAGTGGTATCCAGACGGGACTGATCAAATCGGTTGATTTTATCAGAAATGAAATTGGCGTCAATCTCTAATTTTAGATTTATGGTGATATTAGAGCCCTCTACATTGAAAAAATCCAGAAACTGGCCTCACAAATTGGTATTCTTGCATCTGCACTTCATTTTATCGGTAATATCGGTCATTATCGGCGGTTGAATTCGGCGAGCCAAATTGGTATTTGCATCCGCACTTCGATCCTGATTCGATCGGGCAATTGAATCAGATTGGCGAAAAATTTACTAATCTGGATACGCCTTAAGGGACTTCGAAATGATTTCGAAAAATATGTATGAAAACTTCTTGCTCAAGTTTCTTTTTGTATTATTTTACGTCTTCAATTATACAAATACAGTATATTATAGCGTCGCCTAGTACCCATAGTACAACTTTTGCTTAGTTTGGGGCTAGGTTGACCTGTGTAAAGGCCAGTACACAATGGGCCAGCGTGGGCCAGTCTGGGGGACGCATTTATGCGTTAGAGGGAGCAAGTGATATTGCTATCTCATTCTACCGCATGGCAGCGTCCCTTGGCCTGGCCGGCGCTGGCCCATTGTGTACAGGGGCCTTTAGATGTTCCCTAATATTTATTTATTTAATATGTTTTTGATAAAAAGCCGTAACAGACTACCGCACCATACCGCGACTTTAGTGCGGTGCGGCGCACGTACCGATAGTCGTAAGGTGGTCGCCGTACGTGCGTTAAAAGCCCCCTCCAGACTATGCGCGTGAATCGCGGGCGAAGCCGCGAACGCGAGTGTGGAGTCCAGAACGCAGACCTGCGAAATCGACTCCACACTCGCGTTCGCGGCTTCGCCCGCGATTCACGCGCATAGTCTGGAGGGGGCTAAAGGCTTGGCCACACACAGAGCGCGACGCAGCGCCGCGTCCGCGCCGCGTCCACGCCGCGCGACCGCGGCACATGCTAACAGGTTACCGACGTCAAACAGACTGCGTCCCGCCGGTATCACGCCCCGCTTCTGTCGCGCCCCGCGCCGCGCGGCCCCTTGCGTCCGCGCGGCGCGTGCGCAGCGCTGCGCCGAGCGAACGCGGCGGCCCGCCGCGTCCCGCAAGGTCACATCAGTAGGATCGGACGTTAGGCAGCGAGCGGTGCGCCGCGTTCCCGCGCGGCCGCGCCGCGTTCACGCGCGCCTTGAGGGCGTGTTGAGAGCGTGAGGCCGGCGCGATCGGCGCGCGCCCTGTTTGACCAGGCATCGCGTCGGCATCACGCGGCGCGGACGCGGCGCTGCGTCGCGCTCTGTGTGTGGCCAAGCCTTAAGGATGTAGCTATAATTTGGAGCGTGAAAGAGATATTTTAACCGCACCATCAAGGTCGTGGCGCGGTGCGGTAGTCTGTTACGGCTTTAATGCCGGCTACATACGTAACGATAAATCGTTGCGATAAAACTGTGCAGTCCGATTGTCCGATTGTCGATTATCGTAACGATTTGTCATACACACGGTTCGATTTATCTGCACAGTCGGACTGCACAGTTTTATCGCAACGATTTATCGTTACGTATGTAGCCGGCATAAGACTTACCGTCCTCTTCAGACGCTTGCATTTATGTACAAGATTTGAAGCGCGCCGTTTAGCTTCAGCCATTTTTTGTAATAGAGTTGAAGTGGAATTACGGTTCTGCAAACGATTTCGTAATATTCGACAAGATTTACATCTTGGGTACTGTTGATTTCTTTCGTAAGTATCATCACCAATAATCACACCTTTACAAAATCTGAAAATTGATGTAATTATATATTAGATAAATTCGTTTTTATCTTTTATTATTCTCCTGTACCATTGTTTATGTATAAATAGTGCTTTAATCTACAGGTACCTACATAATAAGGGTTCTTAAAATACACATAAAAGTCGAGTTTTAATAGGATAGGTTCAAGAATTAAGACCTATTTAATGTACCGTTACATACAATATTTTTAATGACAAAAATGTTAAATAAAATCAAAGTTATTAGGCTTACGAGTTATCCTTTTATTTTAAATACAACTGTTACATTATGGTATATATATTCATAAGACGACTGCAAACAGTTGTATTATCGCCTACACCCATAGTACAAGCTTTGGGGCTAGGTTCCTCGTATTCGAAATGAAAAGTAGAGTGTTTAACTCGGGTGAATGGCATCATTTTAGCCTCGGACTATACTCTCACTGCGTTCATCCCTTGGTTAACAATCTACCAAAACTTACTTATTGTCGTCAATCTGAGTACCAACGCACAAAGGCCATCTTTCAACCGATTTTAAGTAATCGTAGGTGTTGTCATATGAATTAATTTTCTCCTTTAGTGGCAATTGTTCATTATTGGGAAAAATTACCTGCAATTAAATAGCAATTATGTTTCGTTACAAATTCAAATCATGCCAACCGAATTTTATTGTTACATTAATAAACACTTACAGTGACAGTTAGATCATCGTTTAAACGTATATGATGTTTAATCTTCTGAGTTTTTGGATCCATTCGCATAAATTCCAGCCCATTAGGATTTTCTGCATGTAGCCAAAAAGGCGGCAACAACGAAAATGCCCGAAACTTACTTTTAAAATTCTCTATTGGATTAATTGTTACATTAGTATCCTGATATTGACTAAACAATGGTTCCGCAAAGTCCTGTTGTATCATTTCATAATCCATTAAATTATTAGAATCATTTTGATCTTCTGATAATTCCTGTTGCTCGGCATTGATTTGTTGTTGCTGCTCGTCCTTAGGTTGATTGGGGTATGGTTCGAAAGATTCCTCTATGTGAATAGTATTGGCTTGGAGTTCATGTTCGGGAATGGGAATAAACTGATGCTCAATCGTGGGCACAGCTTCTTCCTTAAGCGTTTTTCTTTGTGTAGGAATATATTTGAGCTCTCCTTTAATAGTTAACTTTTCGTACATATTTATATTTTCTTCTTTAAAATGAAGATGGCAAATATAATCATTTGCTTTTAATGCAATTCCTAACGACTTTTTCCAACTTTCTAACCGTGCCGGAGTCTGAGAATTAATAGAAAAATGAAGAATTGTTGAAGTGAAATTGTGAATTTTATAAGAAAAATATAAAAATCACAATATAATATTTTATTAAATAACTAGCGACCGGCTTCGCACTATAGTTCGTTTTTTTTAGCATTAGAAATTAGGTAAACAATCTTGATGTGTCTTTTAATTGAAAAACACATTTTAAAAATAAGTTACGGCAAATATGTAACAATTATGAATCTAATACGATCATTTATATTCTTCTGCTTTCATCAGTAATAGTTTTTGAATTTTAAAAAGCGTTTTTCAA
This sequence comes from Cydia fagiglandana, assembly GCF_963556715.1. NCBI lineage: Eukaryota > Metazoa > Arthropoda > Insecta > Lepidoptera > Tortricidae > Cydia > Cydia fagiglandana. Next base: position 4,277,091 of record NC_085957.1, read on the forward strand.
TTAAAAGACATGTCAAAATCGCTTACCTTCTTGCAAGTTCTTTCTAATGCTAAAAAAAACGAACTATAGTCAACAAATTATATACGTAAACCTTCCTCAAAAATCACTCTATTGATAGGTGAAAACCGCATGAAAATCGAACTGAAACCGTCCAGTAGTTTGTTTATCGCAAAGATACATTCAAACCCACGAACAGACAGTCGCGGCGGAGGACTTTGTTTTATAAGGTGTAGTGAAAATTACATACTTACCGTTGGTTGGAAAAAAGATACGGATTTCGTAACATTTTTCTGTTTTTTCCTCTTACGCCCACTTTGGCAACTGTTTACGATGCAAACTTTTCCCATTTTTACTATAGAAAATATATCCTATAGCGGTGGATTTGCCCCAAAGCCCCACATTCACACTCCTACCTTGTAGGCCGCCTCGTAGTCGATAATACGATAATACGAGCCGTCCTACCGTTTAGCCGTTTGTAGGACGGCTCGTAGTCCGCAACCCCCATACACAATACTACCCAACGAGGCGGACTACGAGGCGGCCTACAAGGTAGGAGTGTGAATGTGGGGCTTAAGGCCTGGTAAGCCCAGGCCCGAGGTGGCTAGATAACAGAGGTGGCAGTCTATATGATGCGTACTGAGACAGGGGCGGCTAGTTTTACTGCACAAGGAAATCCTAAATTAAATAAATCACTTTATGAAAATTTTTAATAAAATTTCAAAAAACTGACAGCGCACTTCACTCAGTCAATAAGGTCTAAATTCATGTTAGTTCCCGGTGCTACCTACTAGCGCCACCGGAGAGATTTCGAACTATTCTTTATACTGACAGCTGGACACTTTTACAACCGTCTTATCATAAAAGATAGCTCTCCTTTACTTCTACACTCCATAAGCGAGAAGTTCGTCAACTTAGCTAAGAACTATCATGGCGTGTTATGCAAACAGTCGCTTTTTTGCTTGCAAACGGAAGATTCCCGGTTCGATCCCCAGTCATTGTATGCTGGAACATAACTTTTTTTTATTTTTGTTACACCTAAATTTCGTATTGTTTTTTTATTTTTATTTAATTTTTCTTATATCATAAATCGATTATTAAGTAAGTATGGGCTACTCGTATTCTTTTATTTTTACAAAGATAATTAGAAATTATACTCTTCCTAATCTCTCTGATTTTTACAATCAGGACATCCTCACTGCAATAAAAACCGGGCAAGTGCGAGTCGGACTCGCGCACGAAGGGTTCCGTGCCATAATGCAAAAAAAAAAAAAAACAAAAAAAAGCAAAAAAAAACGGTCACCCATCCAAGTACTGACCACTCCCGACGTTGCTTAACTTTGGTCAAAAATCACGTTTGTTGTATGGGAGCCCCATTCAAATCTTTATTTTATTCTGTTTTTAGTATTTGTTGTTATAGCGGCAACAGAAATACATCATCTGTGAAAATTTCAACTGTCTAGCTATTACGGTTCGTGAGATACAGCCTGGTGACAGACGGACGGACGGACGGACGGACGGACGGACAGCGAAGTCTTAGTAATAGGGTCCCGTTTTACCCTTTGGGTACGGAACCCTAAAAAGAAGTGTATAATATTTCCTGTGGTTAAAAATAATGGATTTTGTTTATGAATGAAAAACACAATTATTACTATAGTTTGTTTTTTTTAGCATTAGAAATAAGGTAAACAATCTTGACGTGTCTTTTAATTGAAAAACACATTTTAAAAATAAGTTACGGCAAATATGTAACAATTATACATCTAATACGATCATTTATATTCTTCTGCTTTCATAAGTAATTGTTTCTGAACGCAACCTTAATTGACCGAATGTTTCTATTACTTTATCCATTCACCGGTTCACTCACTCTCTTCTTTTCTCAACCCATACCAAGATAACTACGCTCTGTGTAAATTTAATTTGTTTTAATGAAAATACATACTTTTCATTTATAAAAAGTGTTTTTACTTCATACCACAACAGTAATCGTTTTTGATTTTTAAAAAACCTGATAACACTGAGTATGTGGGGAAAGCGCTGCTGGCCTAGCGGAAAGTAATTTGGAGGTCGCGGGTTCTAACCCCGGCTCGTACCAATGATTTTTCGAACTTTTGTACGAAATAGCATTTGATACCTACCTATTTATACACCGATACCTATTTTTCGGTGAAAGAAAACAATGTGAGGAAACCGGACTAATCCAAATAAGTTTACTCTCTGGGTTGGAAGGTCAGGGCAGTCGCTTTCGTAAAAACTAGTGCGCATGCCAATTCTGGGATTAGTTGCCAAGCGGAGATTGAATATCTGGGAGACCGACCAAAGCTTACAAAACATAAAAACTCAAAAATGCGCGATTTCTCATAGATCTAGCTAAGAGATCAAACCCCTTATAGCAAATTTCATCGAAATCGTTAGAGCCGTTTCTGATACCATCCAAATATATAAATAAATAATTATATATCGATAATTGCTCGTTTAAAGGTAAGATAACACAAAGGAGAAACAAAAAGAAATTACCTACTCGCACCAGTCTTGAACCCCAATCCTTTTGCACGTATTTCCACGAACATACCGTTACGCCATTGCAACATACTTACGTTGTGTGAAATTGTCTACTACAAGGATCACGGTAACACTGTTTGCATGTGTGAGTAATAGTAGGAAAAAGCGTGACAGCAACACTCCGTCGAATTAAAAAGGTGGTTTTTGCACAATGAAGTATTCAATGTTTATTTTAATAGTTCAATATTTACTTAAAGAGTGCGCGAAACATACTTTTAAGTATACAAATACCAAGACCATTTCACAAAAAAATAAAATCTGAAATTTTGCAAAAGTGGTGCCATCTAGCGAGAGTTAAGTTTTGAGTAACCTAGGCGAACCACCTTAAATTTGATCCACTTCCCGGTTTCCGAATGAGCTGAAATTTTGCATACATACGTAAGTCGGGTGACAATGCAATATTATGGTGGCTTTTGCATGCATCGGATGACAATGCAATATTATGGTACCATAGAGCTGATCTGATGATGGAGACAGGAGGTGGCCATAAGAACTCTGCGATGAAACAACGCAACCTAATTGTGTTAGGGGTTTTTAGAATTGTCTCGATGAGTATAAGTTGTCAGCAAACGTCGGACTATAGGGGGCAGTTTGAGGGCAAGGTAAGGTTTACAAAAAAATCTTAACTTACGAGTATTATAATGTACCTAGTATTTGTAACATAGTTAATTAAATTAGTTACCCGTTATCATTTATTCATCTTTAATGTGTAAATACTCTTTGAAGTGATGACTGATAGCCCACTGAAGTGGCCACTTAAAAAACAAATAAATAGTTGACATGCGCCATTATGACTGTTGTTCATACTTATATTTGGAATTTCACATTATAAATACTAGGTACCAAATACTAAGTACAAATACTCGAAAGTGAATTGATTGATTTGCGAACCTTACCTATCATTCTGACATGCCACGAAAATGCCCGCTGGAGTCCGACGTATGGTTGTCAGTCGTAATTTTATTGTGACGTCACATGCTACTTCTATATATCAATCTCCGTACAGTTGTACTGCATAATTATTTTCACGGAAACGTACAGTCAAGTGTAAAAATATGGGTGCATATAACTTGCTCAAAAATATGTCCCATTGTTCTTAATTCACTGACATAAGAGCTATGGGACATATTTTTGAATACGATGTGTGCGGATATTTTTACACTTGACTGTGCGAACGTGTCTTACTATTTCAGTCAGTCTCGGTACAAAAGTACTGACGTTAACTGAAGTAGCATGACAAACACAAACGAATCCGATGGAAAACAATTATGCACTAAAGTGTCAATCTATGGAACTTGCTAACTATGTAATGGCTGCTCTACACGATGGGCCAGCGCCGGCTATTCCAAGGGACGCAGCCATGCGGTAGAATGAGATAGCAATATCACATGCTCCCCCTAACGCATAAATGCGTCCCTTGGAGTGGCCGGCGCTGGCCCATCGTGTAGGGGAGCCATAAGCATACCGCCATATTAAATGATCTCTGAATGATGAATTTACTAGTGACTTTTGTTTACATAGTTAGCAAGTTCAGTCAGCAGCAGAAGTTGCTAAGCGGGCGAGGTGTTCAAAATGATCCTGACACGCTTTATTCTCTTAACAATAAAGTCGCGTCAAGATCATTTTGAACACCTGGACCGCTTAGCAACTTCTGCTGCTGACTGTTTCATAGAATGACACTTTACATCTGTATTTCAATATGTTTTCCCTCAAATTTCAGATATACACTCTCAACCCGGACAACCCTGCCGACTGCGCGTCTAAATTCAAGTCCAACACCCTTATTGGTCTAATCATCCTCCTAGGCATCTTAGGAGGGGGTTATACTCAATACATAGACAACAGAGCGAGGCATAGAGGCAAGGAGGATCTCAGTGTTGCCAGCAGTTGTTTATTTGGGTAGTAAATATAGTCTATAAAGCCATTTCCGTCAGTAGAATAAACAGCAAATTTAAAAATGTAGGCGCGAAGGTTTATCGTCCCATAAAAAAATTTAATTTTGTACCTTTTTCTACTGACAAATTGTTTGACAGACTATAACTAATTATTCTGCTGGGCACTCTGGGTAGGGCGCGGGCTATTCACAGTACATCGACCATAGAGCGAGGCATAGAGGCAAGAATCCGAGTGTTGCCAGCAATTTGTCAAAATTCAAGTAATACAGTCAGCAGCAGATATACCTGAGCGGGCAAGGTGTCCAAGAAAACATATACACTTCAATCGTCACAAAAATAAGGACATCTAAGTTGTCATTTTAGCGTAGGCTTTCAGTTCGTCACATATATCTTAACTTCTGAGGTTTTCTTTAACACATACACCCTTATTTAATCACAATAGTTAGGGAGGCGAGGTAGCTAAATGGCGTAATTCAACGGCGCCGTCGAGACCTATCAAAATCGAAAAATAATATAATTTCGAAAAGAAAAGCTCGTATGGCAAAAACCATTTTAGCGGTGGGTTTGGCGTGTACGGTTTTTCAAAAATGTTAAAAAAAACAGTTACTTGGGCATTCTCTAGCGCGTCAGATATTCATACTACGTATGCCCCGAGTGCCTCTGATAACAACGGTATACTAATCTGCCGGTTTGCGTGGTGGGGGTAGGCATATAAAGTAGTCAAAAATGCAAAAAAAAAAAATTTACTCGGGCGAGTCAGATTTTCGGTAGGGGTGTTAAGTAGGCCCCAAGGAAGCTTCCTTTAAAAAAACTGACGATTTCGGCGTGACGATAAGTTACGATGAATTTTTGAAAATGCAAAAAAATAAAGTTTTTTTGAAATACTCGAGCGCGTCAGATTTTCATAGGGGAGGTTTATCTCGGTATCCTGAAAGCATATTTTTTTAATCTGACAAAAATGTTGGTGGGTTCTCTTAATCTGACCGATTTTATGATGCTTCAAGTCAAAAAGTTTTAACTTTGGACAAAAATGTAAAGAGACCTTTTTTGTGTAAAATAAAATTACCTTTTTTGTTTATTTAAACTTTTTTTTTGTAAAATGTATCGTTCGCGACTTATATGCCGCAACGCGTTCTTAGGAAGACGAAATGGCTCCTCCACACTTCCGGTCATGCGGAAACCGGCAGATTTTGTATTTTTAGTAAGTTTTAGATCATATTCTTCAAAATAAAAAATAAAAAAATCGCGCTCGAGAATGCCGGATTAACGTTTTTTTTTTACAAGTTCGCGACCCTATAACTCGGCGGCGTCAAGGACTTATCGTCAGATTAGTTAAATTTAGTCTTTAAACACTAAAATCAACCCCCAATATCTTAATCTGACGCGCTCGAGTATTTCAGACTATCCATTTTTTTTTACTAATCTGATCGTCTATCCTAGGCGCGCGTCACTACATATAGAGCTAAATACTTTACAAGGTTGTTCTATTAGGTCTAAGGTATCTCTCATATCTTAAACTGCCACGCTCGAGTATTGCCGAAAATTCCCCTATTCGCCTCCCTAACCACAATGACAATAACGGTTAGAATGTCAGTGGTAACTAAGCACTCAAATTCAAGCTGCTGTCATTAATACCTACACTCACTGCCAATCACGTACGTCAGCAGCCAGGGTGCCACCAGTTGCTAAGCAGTTGTTATTTCAACGGTAACTAAGCATCAACGTTTTATCTGGTTAACTTTTTAAAAAAATACTGTAGCACGTACGAATTGACACCTCTTTTCTTAAAGAAGTATTTTATCGTCAAGTGTCAAACTTAGACAATAAATAAGTACTTAGGTTCTACGAGAATGATCGGTTTTTTATTTTAACTGTCATAGGCGGCCGTTCTTCCAAACCGTAGAGCATATTATATTTAATTATAATTATTATATTTATTTAGCCCGCTTATTGTACTAAAATATACTATATAGTACTAAAATACGATGCTCCGAATCGATCAAAGAAGGAAGGAGAAAATAATAGAATTGAAACTTAACACGTTCACTGTCCCAATCTGACATGTAAACCTTATGGCTTTGTAATGGAGGCTAGCCGTGGCCCCACGTGAGGAGCACGGGCAGTAAAGCATATCCAACTATGACTCCTCTCTATATTTTGTTGGCTGGACTCATGATCCGCAATCGCAAGAACGGTGCCTCCTCTTCTATAGATGTACCTATGCGATAAAACCACCACTGCCATGCATATACCTACGTAATATGCTAACTGTTGACCATAGGAATGACGAATTTTGTTTTTACAACTTAGCAGAGAGGATAGAGTATACGGAGTTATATACAGTACGTATCAGAACGAAAGGCCAAGAACAAGACCCATTAATGTTTAGGTCATACTGAGCAACTTTTACTATGGGACCAACCCCGAAACCCCGGAAAAAAATTACTCTCCCATAGAAAATTTCAACATCGGACCAGAAAATGTATGAAACTTCCAATTATTTTTCCGCGTTTTCGGGGTTGGTCCCATAGTAAAAGTTGTTCAGTATGACCTAAACATTAATGGGTCTCTTTTTTGGTCTTTCGTTCTGATACATACTGTATATCTTTGAACTTATTGTTAGTATAACCTAGCAGTAAACATCAAATGGCATTCCGCACAGGAGTAATCTAAGGAACGCCCACTCCGGGTTCAAACCTACAATGTCCTGTTAGAAAGTCGTACATACGCTACATGTGACATATCTTCAAAAAACATATAAAATTATGCGAAATTATTATAAAACCACAAATTAATAATAAAAATGAAACCCAAAAAAAAAGCTGTAATCTCTATAGGTGCGTCCGACTGAGATTTGAACCCGCGGTCTCTGCTTTGAAAAGCAAACGCCTTAGTAACAAGACCACAACGTGCCTTGACAATTGGCTCTAAATTCGGCTTCAGTTACATAGCTTTCGCTATGTGTCACTCATTCGTTTTGATGATTCTATTAAATAAAAGAAATAGTTTGCAGTAAGTTGACTGACAGGCCCCTGTCAATGGTTGAAGGGCAAAACGTGAGATAGATGTATGTGATGACAAGACTGTACTGCTTTCGATGATTGTCAAAACGCTTTACCTGAAATTAGCATAGCTATTATTCATTCAATATACGACCATACATGTATGCTTTTAACGTCTATTTTTCCATATTGGTCAGATATATTTGACACGTTGACCGCTTAGATACCAGTGGTTTTTTGACAGCTAAGGTATCAATGATTTGTTGTAAGTGTAGAAATTAATGAATAGCGACTGTTAAGATATTTGTGACATGTTTAGCGCTCACAAGTAAGTGCTACCATGACAGTCAACAACTTTTTGACAGTTTAAACGTTTACCTCTCTTTGAGCACCTGGAGTGTATAGCGACTTCTGCTGCTGACTGTACCTTATCTGTGGTCGTGCTCGCAAAGGGACGTCAAGCTGCGTCAACTCTAATAATTGCTCGGAGCAATGCTGAGCCGAAGCGAGCCGAGAATAACCGAAAGGAGGAGTGTCGCCTGAGCGGCTACCGCGAAAACCGAAATTCGCTAAATTGCGGGGATCTTTCTCTTTTACTCCAATGAAGGCGTAATTAGAGTGACAGAGAAGAGTCGCCTGGTTTAGGCTTAGAAACGTAGGTGTCGGAATTGATGCCAAAGATTAATAAGTTTATAAACTTCTTAAAATATAATGTTAAGTTAACTTGTAAAGTGATTTATAAGTAAGGTACAGATGTAGCTATTTCTATACCACTTATAGTGTGACATAAAATTGTAGAAATTAAATCAAATTAAACTAAAAAAATCCATTCTATGCTCTATATCTTTAGGTACTTAAATAAAATAATAAATAAATAAATATTATAGGACATTCTTACACAGATTGACTAAGTCCCACAGTAAGCTCAAGAAGGCTTGTGTTGTGGGTACTCAGACAACGATATATATAATATATAAATATGTACTTAAATACATAGAAAACAACCATGACTCAGGAACAAATATCTGTGTCATCACACAAATAAATGCCCAGTACTGGGATTCGAACCCAGGACCATCGGCTTCACAGGCAGGGTCACTACCCACTAGGCCAGACTGGTCGTCAAATAAAAGTATACAAATCATTTGTACATTTTCGGGTAGTTATAATATTTATAGATTAACCAACCAAATACAAAACCACCTGGATCTGTCACTGAACGACCTGACTTTAACCTACATTATTTGATCATGTAATGTTTTCATCTACCCTCGACTGGCTAAGGAGCCATTTTGAGGGTATATTTTGTTTACTTTTATTTAAATACCTAAAGATACATACAGACTATAAGTTGTTGCCATGTTTAAGCATTTTACGTCACAATGTGACAGGACATAGGAAGGAATTTTCTACAATTTCTTCTCGGACTATATGGACCAATAGTCTATCTCAGAATAAGTAATAGTACTACCGTACAGAAAGGACACTTCCTACAAAACCGAAGTTTGACAGCGATTCAGGGACGAATCATGATATCGCTTTCTAACTTATAGCACTATTCCATTCGGCTATTTAGGGTTGTCAAAATTCAAGTAATTATCTTATCTGCGGTCGTGCACGCAAAGGGACGACAAGTTGTGTCAACTCTAATAATTGCTCGGAGCAATGCTGAGCCGGACGGAGCCGAGTTTGCCCGAAGTCAGGAGTGTCTCCCCACTGGTAGTACTAATTACTTTAATGTTATTTAAACCACCCTTATTTCAATTGGAACAGAGCTGAATTTCCTTTGTTACGTTAGTTTTCAAATCGTAAGAAATGTTACCGTATTAGTTGGATAAATAAATGCCTTAACCTCTAGCCGCCCATACGACAAACCTTGCCAAGCAAAATTAAATTTTATTTTGTCAACACAAAGTTCAAATTAGAATGGAACATTAGACCTTTTTATAGGTCTCTGGGTGGCTAGAGGTTAAATAGGAACATGTAGTGCATAATTGTTTTCCATCGTATTTTCTCGGAAACGTTCGTATTTGCCACGCTACTTCAGTAAACCTCAGTACTTTTTGTATCGACACTGACAGGCGTGGCTCACTCCGCGATTTCGTCGCTTTGCTACAGGTAGCTAAAAGTACATCCGTTTGACCCCAATTTTGGGGTTTGCCATAAGCCGCGCGTGGCGCTGTCGCCACCTAGCGGCCATATCTGTCCTGATCGTAACAGACGCGTTTTGTTAGAGAGTGAGTCTTATGTACCTAGTACTATTATTTATTCTGTGAAACTGACTGAAATAGCAAGACACGTTCGTACGTTTCCGTGAAAATACGATGGAAAATAATTAGGTATGCACTAACCCCCTTATTCATAAACATTTACTATAGTTGACAAGCCGATAATAATCGTTTGTCCCTTTCCATCACACCAATACGTCGGAAAGGGACAAACGATTATTATCGGCTTGTCAACTTTAGTAAACGTTTATGAATAAGCGGGTATATCTGTAAATACTAGGAACAAAGTTCCATTAAATTTAATTATATTTATGTAGATTACCGAGAGGCAAATGTTTGAGTTAGAGATGCACCGGATATTCGGTTACTATCCGGTATCCGGCATATCCGGCCATTATTTTACTATCCGGCCGGATACCGGATAGTAACATTAATGTAATGTATTCTTGACTAATTGCTATCTTTGTCTTTTGTATTCTTATTACTATCTTTGTCTTTTGTATAATTTTGTTGTTATTGTTTATGTATATATTAATTCTCTTGTTATTCATGTTACCTGTCGTGATTGTTTCACCGGATGGTCTTATCGGAAGATCAGCGCTGGAAGTCGCCAGCAACATGCTGAGGTGAGACCATTTCGTGGCACTTTCTCTTTTTTATGTTTCTCTGTTCAGTATAAGTTTTTATTTTGTGTTTGTGCTTACGAATAAAATTATTTCTATTCTATTCTATTCTATTCTTTCTAACAATGCTTGATTTTGAAGTAAACAAATTGCATTTAAGAAACAGACACGGTCATAATCGTACTTGTTTATTATTTTAAAACAATTTAAACTTTCCACTGACTTGCACGCGCACTCATTTCGAACCTAGAAATGTGTCCGCGCGAACGTTTACTAGGAAACAGGTCAAACCTTCAAAATGCGCACCTGAAAAACCGAAATGTAGGTATAATTCCGCTGGCCGAATATTCGGCGGCCAAACAACTATCCGTTGCATCTCTAGTTTGAGTATATGTCTTTATTTATACCAAAGAGAATAGAGTGTATAGAGGCGAATTGTCAAAGTAAATTATGTAGCCACTGTAAATTTACTGCCATCTTTCGACAGAAGATTAAACCTGTTAGAACGCCATTTGATTTTGATCCTTATTCTTTTACTGATATGTGTTAATTTGTTAAATATTGTAATTAACGCCATCTACTGGACACTAGGCCAGAGGTATGGTGCAATCTTTTCGAGCGATGGCGCCATAACCTTCAGCTTACGATCGAGTAGATGGCGTTAATATTAACTTGTTAAATATTAATATATTAATGAAATAATTATGATCAAAGTCAAATTGCGTTCTAACAGTTTTAATCTTCTGTCGGAAGATGGCAGTAAATGTACTGTAGCTACATAATTTACCATGACAGTAACTCTCTATTTCAAATTCTCTTTGTTTATACTAATGGTATTAATAAACTAAAGTTCAAAAGTAAGTTTCCTATTTAGTATAAAAACATGTTTAGTTTTAAGTAAATTATACTTTATTCGATGTGCATTTTTGAAAACTTCTGGTCAATGTATTTTTATTAGCTTCATCAAACCGGACATATTAAAGTTCTTACTTTAATATGTCCGGTTTCAAATATTAAAGACATAGAACTATGTCAAAATGACTATAAAAATCGAATTGCATACTTTTTTTTACTAATTGTCACTTTGACATGGTTCCATCTTGTTGACCAACTGACCGTAGTCGATAGTGAACGGAGTTTAGACCTTATTAAGACTAAATAAGGTCTATTTTTGGTTAGTTAAATACGTTCATGTTGTAGTCTAGGTATAAATATCGACACAGACAAAGTGCCATAAATATGTACACAGTTTACCGTATGTAAGTAAGTATATGTAATTGGGTACTACTATGGGATCAGAAGGTACGGTAAATAAATTAAAAGATGCGTGTTCATTAGTTGGTGTTTACTATGAGACTAATCTTACGCGCCGAGCGCAGTCGGCTCTAACTTATCCTATACCTATATACTACGGATACATATGTTATGGTGGTGGCGGGGAGCCTCGCCACAGTCCTCCGCCCTTAGAAAAATCTAGAAAAAAACTATTGCTAAAAACCCGGCCCGCACTTTTTACTTCACTATCTTACGTTTGCACTAAGTATTTACACTATTTACACTATCACATGGTTGATTGTTTGTTGTTTCGGCGGCGGCGCTCCAATAGCGCCGGTTTGCACGGCGGCTGCGGTCCTTTTTCTTATGGTTTTCTCTATACGATAGTCCACTGTTGCTCTAATGCGTTGTTTGCAGTAACGCCAGCCAATGTATAGGGTGGCTAGCGTTATTAAGGCGCTGACCAGCACCACGGCTGCGAGAGACATCTTAAAGTTTGTGTTGTCTCCTGATGTGTCCTCCTTCTCCGATGTCCTCAGCTTGGTGTCCGACGCGACACCATTCTGGGCCACGATCATTGTTTTGCTTGGTGGGTTCCCCATGTTTGGTTGAGAGTGGATGTGTACAGCTCGACGTCCGAATATGTACTGATGTAGACTGTGAGTGATGGAATGCTAAATGTTGAATCGCACGGTCTTCTTTACCGTGCGACCGGATCTTGTTCTCACCAGCGGTTCGGTTGAAGTGGTGCCATTAGTGTCATTCCGCTGCGGTGTCGGTGTTGGTGATGTTATGACACCCGGAGATGCGGCTACTGTATCACTTCGTTGAACGCTGGAGCTCGTAACCGTCATATCGTCGGCCATTAAAAGATAAGCCGGCTTGAGACGGTCAAGTGACACAGTGACATGTTTATTGTTGACTGTGATAACAAAGAACTTTGGATGGCGAGATAAAACTTGAAATGGACCTTCGTACGCAGGTACTAAGGACTTTCGAGCTTCGTTACGCAGGAATACATGTGTACAAGAGTTTAAGTCCTTGTGTATGAAGATGTTGTTTTTGTTGTGAGAACCAGTAGCGTTCGCAATACTCGGAACGGATGAGAGGATGTGAGCGAGATTATTCACATATTCATTAGTATTTATGTTTGTATTATGTTTGGTAAATAAATCTCCTGGTAATCTAAGGTTTGTGCCGTATAAGAATTGAGATGGGCTAAAACCTAGGTCTTCCTTTATGGCTGAGCGTAAACCTAGTAAGATTAAAGGTAGTTCCTGTGACCATTGTGTATTATCTTTACATTTGGCGATAATGGCGGCCTTTAATGTCCTATGAAATCTCTCGATCATGCCGTTCGCTTTCGGATTGTACGCTGTTGTACGAACACGTTCGATGCCGAGTCTTTTTAACAATTGCGTAAATAAATCGGACTCGAATTGTCGGCCTTGGTCTGAAGTGATTCGCTTGGGGCAACCGAAACGAGCTATCCAGTGTTCTACGAACACTTTAGCAACCGTTTCGGCTGTTATATCCTTTGTAGGGATCACTTCAGGCCATTTTGTTACCCTATCTATTATTGTGACGCAATATCTGAAATCGTTAGATAGCGGCAACGGACCTATAATGTCAATATGCACATGTTCGAAACGTGAAGCGTTGTCGAACTCGCCTATTGGTGTGATGGTATGTCTCTGAATTTTTGACTTCTGACACGGAATACAACATTTTACAATATTTTTGATATCTGTGTTCATGCTAGGCCAGAAATATCTATTTTTAACCGCATGCCTTGTAGCAGAGATGCCGGGGTGACTCACGTTGTGAATTGTTTTAATCGCAAGTTCTCTGAAACGTAATGGTAAGTAAGGTCGGATGTTATCAGTTGATGTTTCGCAAGTTATTTTTATCCCGGATTCTGGCATTGTGATTAATTTAAATTGTAGATTATTTTGGGTTTTCAGATTCTGTAATTCAGCGTCATTTTCTTGTGCTTCGGCTAACGATTTATAATCGATTAAACTAGGTATTGATATTTCATTTATCCTCGATAAGGCGTCGGCTACTGTGTTTCTATCACCTTCGATGTATTGGATTTTGTCACAAAATTGAGATATAAAGTCTAATTGTCTGAGGCGTCTAGGTGAATCTGAAGGTGAGACCTTTTTTGTAAGTGCGAATGTTAATGGTTTGTGGTCTGTTAATACAGTTAATTCTTTGCCTTCTACCATGTGACGAAAATGCCTTATAGCCATGTAAATAGCTAATAACTCTCTGTCGAAAGTACTGTACCTACATTGGGTTTCGGTAAGTTTTTTTGAAAAGAAAGCTAGGGGTTCTAATTTATCACCTATCTGTTGATGTAAGGCGCCACCTACGCAGTTTCCGGAAGCATCAGTCATTAGAACTAGGGGTGCGGACACTTCCGGATGTGACAAAACTAAAGCTTCATTAATGCTTTTCTTACATTGGCTGAACGCTTCTAATGCACTTTCAGACCATGTAATTTTAGTTTTGTCGTTTTTTCTAGCATTATGTAAGTAAGCGTTTAATGGTGCTTGAATTTCAGCGGCTTTTGGAATGCTTTGCCTATAGAAATTCATCATTCCTAGAAATCGCCGGAGTTCCTCGACTGTTTTTGGTAGGGGAAAGTTTGAAATGAGTTGCGTTTTTTCTTCGCTTGGTTTGATACCTTCCTTACTAATATGATAGCCGAGAAAAATTAATTCCGATTTCCCAAATTCGCATTTATTAGTGTTTATGGTAAGTCCGTAGTCGTTGAGTCGTTCTAGGACTAACTCTAAGTGTTTAATGTGTTGTTCTTTTGACTCGGAGCTAATAATTATGTCGTCTAAGTATGCGAATGCAAAATCGAGGTTTTTGAGTACAGTGTTGATTAACCTCTGGAAATCCTGCGCTGCGTTACGTAAGCCAAAATTCATCCTAGTATACTCGAATAATCCAAAAGGCGTGATTACAGCTGTTTTTGGAATATCCTCTGGTGCCATGGGTATATTATGGTAGGCTTTGCGCACATCGATTTTGGAAAATATTGATTTACCTTTAAGTGTGTATGTAAAGTCTAAAAGTCTTGGTAATGGATAACGGTCAGGAATTGTTTGTGCGTTTAACCTACGATAATCACCGCAAGGTCTTGTTTCCTTTCCGTCCTTTTTATCGACACACACAAGTGGATTTGCCCAAGGGCTATTAGATGGTCTACAAATGCCTAATTGCGTCATTCTTTCGAATTCGGCTTTGGCTAATTTGTATTTTTTTGGATTAAGTGGGCGTGCTTTTTCGTAAACTGGAGGACCAGTTGTATAAATGTGATGTTGGACCTCATGTTTCGGATTTAATTTGAAATTCTCTTTTTTAGTGATGTCAGGGAATTTCTCTAATAATTTGTGATACTCATTATTGACGTCAATTGACCGAATAGTTGTTGGCTCGACATCTTTGCAGATGCTAGCAGCTCGTGATAGTAGAGTAATTTTATCTATTAGTTTCTTACCATGTAAATCTACTAATAATTTGTTAGCTACTAGAAAGTCGGCACCTATGATTGATCTTTGGACGTCTGCTAATATAAATTTCCAAATAAATGTACGACGTAGGCCAAGATCAATTGCTAAAGTTTTGTCGCCGTATGTCTTAATTTTTGAGCCATTGGCAGCATATAAAGTGTAGTCTGACTGAGTGTTTTGCCTTTTTCCGGCTAAAACAGACACATCAGCACCAGTGTCTATCAAAAATCGCGTGCCTGTATTATGGTCGGTAACGCATAAACGGTATGTATTTTCGACACCGACAACTTGGTATATGCGTGCCGGTGTCAGAGTTAGTTTTCCGACCCGGAAGTATGACGACAATTAGTAAGATCACCGCATTTGCGAGCATCTTGTCCGTAGGTGAAATGGTAGTAGCATTTATAATTAGATTCACCTGGTTTTGCTACTTGGGACATAAATGCGGTTTTATTCGAGCTATTACTTTTCGAACGTGTTCGCGATGGATCTCTTTGAAAACGCGTGCGGCGGACATGATCTCGCGATTTCCTAGTCGTTGTCGTGTTTAATTTATTGGTAATGGCCTGTATTTCTAATTTTAGGTTGGCTATTTCCCGTAATAATTTGTCGTTATCGGATTTAAAAGAGGTTGTGGAAGATGATGCTATAGCGGCCATTTCCGATGGTTTGGTACTTTCTACTATTTTATCTGCCATCGCAGCTAAAGTATCTAATTTTACTTCCCCCGAGTCACACGCCGTTATCACTGCACGTATTGACTGAGGGAGACGACCGACAAATAGTAATTTTAATGTGTCGTCTTGGACGCGAGTTTTACCTAACTCTCTCATACGTCTGAGTAATTGCGAAGGCTTTTGATCTCCTAACTCAATCTCGTTCAAAAGTTGATTTAACTGCCTCGACTCTGACTCTTCATACACAGATATTAATCGGGCTTTAATTGTTTCGAACTTATTGGTTTCAGGCATATTTTCTAAAATGTCACTAATGTCCCTTAACTCGTCTCTCCCCAACTTAGCAATTAAAAGTTGACTCTTATGAAGGTCACTTGCCTTTTGTGGATCCACTATGGCGTCGAACTGGTGGAACCAGAGCCTTGGCTGTTGCCGCCAAAACTCAGGGATGCGCGACGAGAGGGTGATGGCGGTCAGCTGCTGCGGGAACTGCTGGGTGACAGGTTGTTGGTTGGGCTGCAGCTGGTCTTGAGTTACTTCCTCCGTCAGCGTCATGGTGATGCGAGGTACGGAAGCCGATTTAATCAAAAGTTCTAAGTTGGCGCGCGGAACACTTGAGACACGTCGGGGTCACCACTTTACCGTATGTAAGTAAGTATATGTAATTGGGTACTACTATGGGATCAGAAGGTACGGTAAATAAATTAAAAGATGCGTGTTCATTAGTTGGTGTTTACTATGAGACTAATCTTACGCGCCGAGCGCAGTCGGCTCTAACTTATCCTATACCTATATACTACGGATACATATGTTATGGTGGTGGCGGGGAGCCTCGCCACAGTCCTCCGCCCTTAGAAAAATCTAGAAAAAACTATTGCTAAAAATCCGGCCCGCACTTTTTACTTCACTATCTTACGTTTGCACTAAGTATTTACACTATTTACACTATCACATGGTTGATTGTTTGTTGTTTCGGCGGCGGCGCTCCAATAGCGCCGGTTTGCACGGCGGCTGCGGTCCTTTTTCTTATGGTTTTCTCTATACGATAGTCCACTGTTGCTCTAATGCGTTGTTTGCAGTAACGCCAGCCAATGTATAGGGTGGCTAGCGTTATTAAGGCGCTGACCAGCACCACGGCTGCGAGAGACATCTTAAAGTTTGTGTTGTCTCCTGATGTGTCCTCCTTCTCCGATGTCCTCAGCTTGGTGTCCGACGCGACACCATTCTGGGCCACGATCATTGTTTTGCTTGGTGGGTTCCCCATGTTTGGTTGAGAGTGGATGTGTACAGCTCGACGTCCGAATATGTACTGATGTAGACTGTGAGTGATGGAATGCTAAATGTTGAATCGCACGGTCTTCTTTACCGTGCGACCGGATCTTGTTCTCACCAGCGGTTCGGTTGAAGTGGTGCCATTAGTGTCATTCCGCTGCGGTGTCGGTGTTGGTGATGTTATGACACCCGGAGATGCGGCTACTGTATCACTTCGTTGAACGCTGGAGCTCGTAACCGTCATATCGTCGGCCATTAAAAGATAAGCCGGCTTGAGACGGTCAAGTGACACAGTGACATGTTTATTGTTGACTGTGATAACAAAGAACTTTGGATGGCGAGATAAAACTTGAAATGGACCTTCGTACGCAGGTACTAAGGACTTTCGAGCTTCGTTACGCAGGAATACATGTGTACAAGAGTTTAAGTCCTTGTGTATGAAGATGTTGTTTTTGTTGTGAGAACCAGTAGCGTTCGCAATACTCGGAACGGATGAGAGGATGTGAGCGAGATTATTCACATATTCATTAGTATTTATGTTTGTATTATGTTTGGTAAATAAATCTCCTGGTAATCTAAGGTTTGTGCCGTATAAGAATTGAGATGGGCTAAAACCTAGGTCTTCCTTTATGGCTGAGCGTAAACCTAGTAAGATTAAAGGTAGTTCCTGTGACCATTGTGTATTATCTTTACATTTGGCGATAATGGCGGCCTTTAATGTCCTATGAAATCTCTCGATCATGCCGTTCGCTTTCGGATTGTACGCTGTTGTACGAACACGTTCGATGCCGAGTCTTTTTAACAATTGCGTAAATAAATCGGACTCGAATTGTCGGCCTTGGTCTGAAGTGATTCGCTTGGGGCAACCGAAACGAGCTATCCAGTGTTCTACGAACACTTTAGCAACCGTTTCAGCTGTTATATCCTTTGTAGGGATCACTTCAGGCCATTTTGTTACCCTATCTATTATTGTGACGCAATATCTGAAATCGTTAGATAGCGGCAACGGACCTATAATGTCAATATGCACATGTTCGAAACGTGAAGCGTTGTCGAACTCGCCTATTGGTGTGATGGTATGTCTCTGAATTTTTGACTTCTGACACGGAATACAACATTTTACAATATTTTTGATATCTGTGTTCATGCTAGGCCAGAAATATCTATTTTTAACCGCATGCCTTGTAGCAGAGATGCCGGGGTGACTCACGTTGTGAATTGTTTTAATCGCAAGTTCTCTGAAACGTAATGGTAAGTAAGGTCGGATGTTATCAGTTGATGTTTCGCAAGTTATTTTTATCCCGGATTCTGGCATTGTGATTAATTTAAATTGTAGATTATTTTGGGTTTTCAGATTCTGTAATTCAGCGTCATTTTCTTGTGCTTCGGCTAACGATTTATAATCGATTAAACTAGGTATTGATATTTCATTTATCCTCGATAAGGCGTCGGCTACTGTGTTTCTATCACCTTCGATGTATTGGATTTTGTCACAAAATTGAGATATAAAGTCTAATTGTCTGAGGCGTCTAGGTGAATCTGAAGGTGAGACCTTTTTTGTAAGTGCGAATGTTAATGGTTTGTGGTCTGTTAATACAGTTAATTCTTTGCCTTCTACCATGTGACGAAAATGCCTTATAGCCATGTAAATAGCTAATAACTCTCTGTCGAAAGTACTGTACCTACATTGGGTTTCGGTAAGTTTTTTTGAAAAGAAAGCTAGGGGTTCTAATTTATCACCTATCTGTTGATGTAAGGCGCCACCTACGCAGTTTCCGGAAGCATCAGTCATTAGAACTAGGGGTGCGGACACTTCCGGATGTGACAAAACTAAAGCTTCATTAATGCTTTTCTTACATTGGCTGAACGCTTCTAATGCACTTTCAGACCATGTAATTTTAGTTTTGTCGTTTTTTCTAGCATTATGTAAGTAAGCGTTTAATGGTGCTTGAATTTCAGCGGCTTTTGGAATGCTTTGCCTATAGAAATTCATCATTCCTAGAAATCGCCGGAGTTCCTCGACTGTTTTTGGTAGGGGAAAGTTTGAAATGAGTTGCGTTTTTTCTTCGCTTGGTTTGATACCTTCCTTACTAATATGATAGCCGAGAAAAATTAATTCCGATTTCCCAAATTCGCATTTATTAGTGTTTATGGTAAGTCCGTAGTCGTTGAGTCGTTCTAGGACTAACTCTAAGTGTTTAATGTGTTGTTCTTTTGACTCGGAGCTAATAATTATGTCGTCTAAGTATGCGAATGCAAAATCGAGGTTTTTGAGTACAGTGTTGATTAACCTCTGGAAATCCTGCGCTGCGTTACGTAAGCCAAAATTCATCCTAGTATACTCGAATAATCCAAAAGGCGTGATTACAGCTGTTTTTGGAATATCCTCTGGTGCCATGGGTATATTATGGTAGGCTTTGCGCACATCGATTTTGGAAAATATTGATTTACCTTTAAGTGTGTATGTAAAGTCTAAAAGTCTTGGTAATGGATAACGGTCAGGAATTGTTTGTGCGTTTAACCTACGATAATCACCGCAAGGTCTTGTTTCCTTTCCGTCCTTTTTATCGACACACACAAGTGGATTTGCCCAAGGGCTATTAGATGGTCTACAAATGCCTAATTGCGTCATTCTTTCGAATTCGGCTTTGGCTAATTTGTATTTTTTTGGATTAAGTGGGCGTGCTTTTTCGTAAACTGGAGGACCAGTTGTATAAATGTGATGTTGGACCTCATGTTTCGGATTTAATTTGAAATTCTCTTTTTTAGTGATGTCAGGGAATTTCTCTAATAATTTGTGATACTCATTATTGACGTCAATTGACCGAATAGTTGTTGGCTCGACATCTTTGCAGATGCTAGCAGCTCGTGATAGTAGAGTAATTTTATCTATTAGTTTCTTACCATGTAAATCTACTAATAATTTGTTAGCTACTAGAAAGTCGGCACCTATGATTGATCTTTGGACGTCTGCTAATATAAATTTCCAAATAAATGTACGACGTAGGCCAAGATCAATTGCTAAAGTTTTGTCGCCGTATGTCTTAATTTTTGAGCCATTGGCAGCATATAAAGTGTAGTCTGACTGAGTGTTTTGCCTTTTTCCGGCTAAAACAGACACATCAGCACCAGTGTCTATCAAAAATCGCGTGCCTGTATTATGGTCGGTAACGCATAAACGGTATGTATTTTCGACACCGACAACTTGGTATATGCGTGCCGGTGTCAGAGTTAGTTTTCCGACCCGGAAGTATGACGACAATTAGTAAGATCACCGCATTTGCGAGCATCTTGTCCGTAGGTGAAATGGTAGTAGCATTTATAATTAGATTCACCTGGTTTTGCTACTTGGGACATAAATGCGGTTTTATTCGAGCTATTACTTTTCGAACGTGTTCGCGATGGATCTCTTTGAAAACGCGTGCGGCGGACATGATCTCGCGATTTCCTAGTCGTTGTCGTGTTTAATTTATTGGTAATGGCCTGTATTTCTAATTTTAGGTTGGCTATTTCCCGTAATAATTTGTCGTTATCGGATTTAAAAGAGGTTGTGGAAGATGATGCTATAGCGGCCATTTCCGATGGTTTGGTACTTTCTACTATTTTATCTGCCATCGCAGCTAAAGTATCTAATTTTACTTCCCCCGAGTCACACGCCGTTATCACTGCACGTATTGACTGAGGGAGACGACCGACAAATAGTAATTTTAATGTGTCGTCTTGGACGCGAGTTTTACCTAACTCTCTCATACGTCTGAGTAATTGCGAAGGCTTTTGATCTCCTAACTCAATCTCGTTCAAAAGTTGATTTAACTGCCTCGACTCTGACTCTTCATACACAGATATTAATCGGGCTTTAATTGTTTCGAACTTATTGGTTTCAGGCATATTTTCTAAAATGTCACTAATGTCCCTTAACTCGTCTCTCCCCAACTTAGCAATTAAAAGTTGACTCTTATGAAGGTCACTTGCCTTTTGTGGATCCACTATGGCGTCGAACTGGTGGAACCAGAGCCTTGGCTGTTGCCGCCAAAACTCAGGGATGCGCGACGAGAGGGTGATGGCGGTCAGCTGCTGCGGGAACTGCTGGGTGACAGGTTGTTGGTTGGGCTGCAGCTGGTCTTGAGTTACTTCCTCCGTCAGCGTCATGGTGATGCGAGGTACGGAAGCCGATTTAATCAAAAGTTCTAAGTTGGCGCGCGGAACACTTGAGACACGTCGGGGTCACCACTTTACCGTATGTAAGTAAGTATATGTAATTGGGTACTACTATGGGATCAGAAGGTACGGTAAATAAATTAAAAGATGCGTGTTCATTAGTTGGTGTTTACTATGAGACTAATCTTACGCGCCGAGCGCAGTCGGCTCTAACTTATCCTATACCTATATACTACGGATACATATGTTATGGTGGTGGCGGGGAGCCTCGCCACAGTCCTCCGCCCTTAGAAAAATCTAGAAAAAACTATTGCTAAAAATCCGGCCCGCACTTTTTACTTCACTATCTTACGTTTGCACTAAGTATTTACACTATTTACACTATCACATGGTTGATTGTTTGTTGTTTCGGCGGCGGCGCTCCAATAGCGCCGGTTTGCACGGCGGCTGCGGTCCTTTTTCTTATGGTTTTCTCTATACGATAGTCCACTGTTGCTCTAATGCGTTGTTTGCAGTAACGCCAGCCAATGTATAGGGTGGCTAGCGTTATTAAGGCGCTGACCAGCACCACGGCTGCGAGAGACATCTTAAAGTTTGTGTTGTCTCCTGATGTGTCCTCCTTCTCCGATGTCCTCAGCTTGGTGTCCGACGCGACACCATTCTGGGCCACGATCATTGTTTTGCTTGGTGGGTTCCCCATGTTTGGTTGAGAGTGGATGTGTACAGCTCGACGTCCGAATATGTACTGATGTAGACTGTGAGTGATGGAATGCTAAATGTTGAATCGCACGGTCTTCTTTACCGTGCGACCGGATCTTGTTCTCACCAGCGGTTCGGTTGAAGTGGTGCCATTAGTGTCATTCCGCTGCGGTGTCGGTGTTGGTGATGTTATGACACCCGGAGATGCGGCTACTGTATCACTTCGTTGAACGCTGGAGCTCGTAACCGTCATATCGTCGGCCATTAAAAGATAAGCCGGCTTGAGACGGTCAAGTGACACAGTGACATGTTTATTGTTGACTGTGATAACAAAGAACTTTGGATGGCGAGATAAAACTTGAAATGGACCTTCGTACGCAGGTACTAAGGACTTTCGAGCTTCGTTACGCAGGAATACATGTGTACAAGAGTTTAAGTCCTTGTGTATGAAGATGTTGTTTTTGTTGTGAGAACCAGTAGCGTTCGCAATACTCGGAACGGATGAGAGGATGTGAGCGAGATTATTCACATATTCATTAGTATTTATGTTTGTATTATGTTTGGTAAATAAATCTCCTGGTAATCTAAGGTTTGTGCCGTATAAGAATTGAGATGGGCTAAAACCTAGGTCTTCCTTTATGGCTGAGCGTAAACCTAGTAAGATTAAAGGTAGTTCCTGTGACCATTGTGTATTATCTTTACATTTGGCGATAATGGCGGCCTTTAATGTCCTATGAAATCTCTCGATCATGCCGTTCGCTTTCGGATTGTACGCTGTTGTACGAACACGTTCGATGCCGAGTCTTTTTAACAATTGCGTAAATAAATCGGACTCGAATTGTCGGCCTTGGTCTGAAGTGATTCGCTTGGGGCAACCGAAACGAGCTATCCAGTGTTCTACGAACACTTTAGCAACCGTTTCAGCTGTTATATCCTTTGTAGGGATCACTTCAGGCCATTTTGTTACCCTATCTATTATTGTGACGCAATATCTGAAATCGTTAGATAGCGGCAACGGACCTATAATGTCAATATGCACATGTTCGAAACGTGAAGCGTTGTCGAACTCGCCTATTGGTATGATGGTATGTCTCTGAATTTTTGACTTCTGACACGGAATACAACATTTTACAATATTTTTGATATCTGTGTTCATGCTAGGCCAGAAATATCTATTTTTAACCGCATGCCTTGTAGCAGAGATGCCGGGGTGACTCACGTTGTGAATTGTTTTAATCGCAAGTTCTCTGAAACGTAATGGTAAGTAAGGTCGGATGTTATCAGTTGATGTTTCGCAAGTTATTTTTATCCCGGATTCTGGCATTGTGATTAATTTAAATTGTAGATTATTTTGGGTTTTCAGATTCTGTAATTCAGCGTCATTTTCTTGTGCTTCGGCTAACGATTTATAATCGATTAAACTAGGTATTGATATTTCATTTATCCTCGATAAGGCGTCGGCTACTGTGTTTCTATCACCTTCGATGTATTGGATTTTGTCACAAAATTGAGATATAAAGTCTAATTGTCTGAGGCGTCTAGGTGAATCTGAAGGTGAGACCTTTTTTGTAAGTGCGAATGTTAATGGTTTGTGGTCTGTTAATACAGTTAATTCTTTGCCTTCTACCATGTGACGAAAATGCCTTATAGCCATGTAAATAGCTAATAACTCTCTGTCGAAAGTACTGTACCTACATTGGGTTTCGGTAAGTTTTTTTGAAAAGAAAGCTAGGGGTTCTAATTTATCACCTATCTGTTGATGTAAGGCGCCACCTACGCAGTTTCCGGAAGCATCAGTCATTAGAACTAGGGGTGCGGACACTTCCGGATGTGACAAAACTAAAGCTTCATTAATGCTTTTCTTACATTGGCTGAACGCTTCTAATGCACTTTCAGACCATGTAATTTTAGTTTTGTCGTTTTTTCTAGCATTATGTAAGTAAGCGTTTAATGGTGCTTGAATTTCAGCGGCTTTTGGAATGCTTTGCCTATAGAAATTCATCATTCCTAGAAATCGCCGGAGTTCCTCGACTGTTTTTGGTAGGGGAAAGTTTGAAATGAGTTGCGTTTTTTCTTCGCTTGGTTTGATACCTTCCTTACTAATATGATAGCCGAGAAAAATTAATTCCGATTTCCCAAATTCGCATTTATTAGTGTTTATGGTAAGTCCGTAGTCGTTGAGTCGTTCTAGGACTAACTCTAAGTGTTTAATGTGTTGTTCTTTTGACTCGGAGCTAATAATTATGTCGTCTAAGTATGCGAATGCAAAATCGAGGTTTTTGAGTACAGTGTTGATTAACCTCTGGAAATCCTGCGCTGCGTTACGTAAGCCAAAATTCATCCTAGTATACTCGAATAATCCAAAAGGCGTGATTACAGCTGTTTTTGGAATATCCTCTGGTGCCATGGGTATATTATGGTAGGCTTTGCGCACATCGATTTTGGAAAATATTGATTTACCTTTAAGTGTGTATGTAAAGTCTAAAAGTCTTGGTAATGGATAACGGTCAGGAATTGTTTGTGCGTTTAACCTACGATAATCACCGCAAGGTCTTGTTTCCTTTCCGTCCTTTTTATCGACACACACAAGTGGATTTGCCCAAGGGCTATTAGATGGTCTACAAATGCCTAATTGCGTCATTCTTTCGAATTCGGCTTTGGCTAATTTGTATTTTTTTGGATTAAGTGGGCGTGCTTTTTCGTAAACTGGAGGACCAGTTGTATAAATGTGATGTTGGACCTCATGTTTCGGATTTAATTTGAAATTCTCTTTTTTAGTGATGTCAGGGAATTTCTCTAATAATTTGTGATACTCATTATTGACGTCAATTGACCGAATAGTTGTTGGCTCGACATCTTTGCAGATGCTAGCAGCTCGTGATAGTAGAGTAATTTTATCTATTAGTTTCTTACCATGTAAATCTACTAATAATTTGTTAGCTACTAGAAAGTCGGCACCTATGATTGATCTTTGGACGTCTGCTAATATAAATTTCCAAATAAATGTACGACGTAGGCCAAGATCAATTGCTAAAGTTTTGTCGCCGTATGTCTTAATTTTTGAGCCATTGGCAGCATATAAAGTGTAGTCTGACTGAGTGTTTTGCCTTTTTCCGGCTAAAACAGACACATCAGCACCAGTGTCTATCAAAAATCGCGTGCCTGTATTATGGTCGGTAACGCATAAACGGTATGTATTTTCGACACCGACAACTTGGTATATGCGTGCCGGTGTCAGAGTTAGTTTTCCGACCCGGAAGTATGACGACAATTAGTAAGATCACCGCATTTGCGAGCATCTTGTCCGTAGGTGAAATGGTAGTAGCATTTATAATTAGATTCACCTGGTTTTGCTACTTGGGACATAAATGCGGTTTTATTCGAGCTATTACTTTTCGAACGTGTTCGCGATGGATCTCTTTGAAAACGCGTGCGGCGGACATGATCTCGCGATTTCCTAGTCGTTGTCGTGTTTAATTTATTGGTAATGGCCTGTATTTCTAATTTTAGGTTGGCTATTTCCCGTAATAATTTGTCGTTATCGGATTTAAAAGAGGTTGTGGAAGATGATGCTATAGCGGCCATTTCCGATGGTTTGGTACTTTCTACTATTTTATCTGCCATCGCAGCTAAAGTATCTAATTTTACTTCCCCCGAGTCACACGCCGTTATCACTGCACGTATTGACTGAGGGAGACGACCGACAAATAGTAATTTTAATGTGTCGTCTTGGACGCGAGTTTTACCTAACTCTCTCATACGTCTGAGTAATTGCGAAGGCTTTTGATCTCCTAACTCAATCTCGTTCAAAAGTTGATTTAACTGCCTCGACTCTGACTCTTCATACACAGATATTAATCGGGCTTTAATTGTTTCGAACTTATTGGTTTCAGGCATATTTTCTAAAATGTCACTAATGTCCCTTAACTCGTCTCTCCCCAACTTAGCAATTAAAAGTTGACTCTTATGAAGGTCACTTGCCTTTTGTGGATCCACTATGGCGTCGAACTGGTGGAACCAGAGCCTTGGCTGTTGCCGCCAAAACTCAGGGATGCGCGACGAGAGGGTGATGGCGGTCAGCTGCTGCGGGAACTGCTGGGTGACAGGTTGTTGGTTGGGCTGCAGCTGGTCTTGAGTTACTTCCTCCGTCAGCGTCATGGTGATGCGAGGTACGGAAGCCGATTTAATCAAAAGTTCTAAGTTGGCGCGCGGAACACTTGAGACACGTCGGGAGTCACCACTTTACCGTATGTAAGTAAGTATATGTAATTGGGTACTACTATGGGATCAGAAGGTACGGTAAATAAATTAAAAGATGCGTGTTCATTAGTTGGTGTTTACTATGAGACTAATCTTACGCGCCGAGCGCAGTCGGCTCTAACTTATCCTATACCTATATACTACGGATACATATGTTATGGTGGTGGCGGGGAGCCTCGCCACAACAGTACCGTACTGCATGGGGCAATAAACTCGTGTATACATATTTATGGCACTATGTCCGTGTCGATATTTAATACCTTGACTGTGTAAAGCAGCGGTCGGCAACCTTTTAACAGCCAAGGGCCACATAGTAGTTAACGAAGTTGACGCGGGCCGCACTTTGGTAATACTTATGACTTTAGCAGACATTGTCGTTTGTCAAAATTACATACAAAATAGGGGAGGGAGGGAGTCCAGGGAGGCTCGCGGGAGTCGCGGGCCGCAAGCGAGAGGTTCGCGGACCGCATGAGGCCCGCGGACCGCATGCGGCCCGCGGGCCGCTGGTGTAAAGCTTAGGTTTATCAATTTTGAACTTTAAAAACATTGGAATAGAGTCGAAATTTGACACTTAACTTTCATCGACTCGATTCAAATGGAATTTAGACATTTTTTAAAAGAAGTAAAGTTGAATATGGTGTGGCATTATTGTGTATGTATAAAAACATAGGTGTGTTGTTGTGTATTCATGATTGGAGGTTGATGTTGTTGTTGGAATAAACTATCTTGCCAATTACTGTTGTTTTATTTGAGAACCACTGTCTTAACCTTTTCGACGCCACGTCACAGAATAAATAATAGTACTAAGTACAGAAGACTCACTCACTCTAACAAAACGCGTCTGTCACGATCAGCACAGATATGGCCGCTAGGTGGCGACAGCGCCACGCGCGGCTTATGGTAAACCCCAAAATTGGGGTCTAACGGATGTACTTTTAGCTACCTGTAGCAAAGCGACGAAATCGCGGAATGAGCCACGCCTGGCCCCGTCACCGAAGTGTCAAAACTGAAATTGAACCTTATGCATATGCACGTAGGTTTATGTTGCTCTGTGACTGATTAATCTGTCTTTGGCGTTGGACCTGCGGTGCGAATATATCCGCCATTGGCGTCCAAAATGTTAAGCACTCCATACTTCGCGTCTACTAGGTATATACTGAAAGAGAAGCGCTGGTGATCTAGCGGTTAGAGCGTACGACTTTCAATCCGTGGGTCGCGGGTTCAAACCCCTGCTCGTACCAATGAGCTTTTCGCAACTTATGTGCGGAATATCATTTGATATTTACCAGTTGCTTTTCGGTGAAGGAAAACATCGTAAGGAAACCGGGCTAATCCCAATAAGGCCTAGTTTTCTCTCTGGGTTGAAAGGTCAGATGGCAGTCGCATTCGTAACTAGTGCCTACTGTCAACTTACGTACTTCAATTCTTGGGATTAGTTTTCAAGCGGTCCCCAGGCTCCCAGGAGCCGTGGCAAAATGCCGGGATAACGCGAGGAAGGTACAGGTAAATACTGAAAATGTGAGAAAAATAAAAATCTGTATATGATTGTCAACTAATATTTAATGTATAATAAAAAATATATTATATCTAGTACTAATAAAAATGCTGGCGCATTTAATAATGTATTATATACTTCAAGCGGTCCTTGCTACATAATATATCAAGGAGTTGATAGTTGTAGAGACCCGTTGTAGAAAGTTAAATTATGATTTATCCCTTTCTTACAAATACATAATTCTAAATGACAGATAAAGACAAACGATTCATACCTAATTGAGGCCAGTAACGCGCTTATAATTAACCAGTGAGTCAGGGGACGCAGAGTCAGACCAAGAATAGTCTGCAGCGGATTTGATAGCCCACGCAGTGAAGGTGTCATTTTAGATGTCAAATTTCTATGAAATTATGACGTATAAATGACACTTGCTCTGCGTGGGCTATCAAGTCCGCTGCAGACTTTTTTTGGTCCGACTCTATATAATTGTTATTATGCGCGACACCATACATCTAGTGCGACTTCAAGTATATGAACGCGCGCGCGGGAATGCCACTTATGCTAGACCGCCAGTTGCACTAAAAAACTTGATTCACCAAATTAACTTGTATGATTTTATGCATTTTGAATAGGACCAAACATGCATTAGTTTTAACCTTTTGAAGGCAATTGACGTCAACTCAAAATCGTGACAACGACGCCAAAGGCGGCATTTGACGTCGATCGTTTTTTGATGAAAATCTACTAAAAACTCACCTTTTGGTTGGCATTATTTATTCACAAAACGAAATTTTACCCCCGCGGCGTCAGTGGCACGGCAAATGGATGCGCCGCTTGGCATTGAAAAGGTTAATTAATTTGAATTTTAATCAAAAATTCAATCTTATTTTCTAACATTTTGATTTGCATTAACTGCCAATATTCATTCTTATATGGTGGACTAGAGGATACGTATACTACGAGTCATATGCTCGTCACATGCTCTGTGCTCTCCTTTCAACTTGAACACATGATGCTTCAACAACACATTGTTAAAAAACTGTTCCCCGCACACACACATGTACAGTTTCTTTGTAGCCACTATATCCACCAAATGATACTTGGCTATGTGTGCCGCTCTCTCGTCTACCTTACACAGCCCTCTACACAACACACACACAAACAAATCTCTCAAACATAAACCTTTAATCCCAGTATTACAAGTGCTCTTTTTCGCATTCTTCCTCGGAGCGAAGCATTTCCACAACATGCTTTCGTTTATCGCAATGTTCCCGCTTTCATGCAAATTGCTGTTATGCGCCTGCATATGCGCCGTAAAGCTCTCTTTGACT
This sequence comes from Cydia fagiglandana, assembly GCF_963556715.1. Taxonomy (NCBI): domain Eukaryota; kingdom Metazoa; phylum Arthropoda; class Insecta; order Lepidoptera; family Tortricidae; genus Cydia; species Cydia fagiglandana. The sequence goes on from NC_085957.1 coordinate 4,306,095, forward strand.
TTACTTTCGTAACCGCAGAGCGTACAATGGTAGTAGCTCGGATGTATTCTGAGATGGTCACGTAAGTCTGCCCGGTTTCTACACTTTTTGAAACATATTTGGCAGCAAGCGACGCTTTGGATCAGGTGACGTTGAAAATGGAACCAGGCCTGTTTGATCTGGATTTGCTTGTTGCATTTGGGGCATGCTCCGGTGATTTTATACTTGTGTTCGGGATCGTGCATGTATTGCATGTGGATCTCGAGCATCTTCTTGTTGAAATACATCAGGTTGCAGACGTCGCAGATGAAGATTTCGCGGTGAACGTGCTCAGCATCTTCTGAGCTCAAGAGATGTGTAGATTTTGTGTGTTTCAACAGTTCCTCAAAGTCTTTGTGTTCCCTGACGCATATCTGGGGAAATAGGGAGACAATATTTACGTTAAAAACATGAGACAATTCACATTTACTGTAAATGACGCCTCACACACAGACAACATGAATGCAGCATGTGAGACATTATAGATATCTGCATCTCATTTCTACATTTATTGCTGCGTCCATTTAATGAGTTAATAAATAGGGTATTTGATTGTATTTAAAATAAAGTATTTTGCACCATGCATGAAATAAAGCACAAGAAGATCAATAGAGAAACTAGAGAGCAGTTATTTTTAGACACAATTCACACAATTTCTATTTTAAAGCCCGTATAAAACTATAAAGAGTAGGTAATTTGATAAAATCATAATGATTGGCCGTGTCGAGGGAACAAGAAGTAGAGGCAGAGCTCCAACTCGCTGGACGGATCCACTCCTGGAGGCAATTAATAGTGGCACACAGTCCGCACTTCATCAGGCTCAGAACAGAGCAGCCTGGAGGTTTCTTATAGACAGAGCTACTTATGGTGGTCACGACCCTCAGCTGTGAGGATAACGACGAAGAAGAATTGGATTGTGAATAGATTAACATGGCAAAGCTCAAAATAGATTAACGTGGCAAAGCTTGGAGGAGGCCTTTACCCAAACGGGGACCACTAAAAATTAAAAGAAATATATTTAATTTGAAATGAAAAATGTAAATTTGTGGAAAAAAAGGCTATATAATAAAAAAAAATTTTTGATTGTGACGTCATATGCTAGTGTTTCATATAAATTCCATAGTTAGCATAATCGTTTTGACAGTTCGAAAAAAGAGACTGATTAGACTAGTATACAAATACGCTATTAAGTAAGGTGTATGAAGCGTGTATCACTTAACACCCATGTATTAATCTTTCATAATTTTTTGTGTTGCAATGGTTATTTTCACTTTAGCTGATTTTACACACTGTTCTATTGACAAATGAAGACTTGAGCATCAAGATTATATATTATATTTTTCATCATAAAACCAAACAGTAATATTTTATTGCGTAGAAGTATAAAACTAACACAAGACTGGTATAAAGCATCACAAATATAGAGTTAAACTAAGAAAAACCTGCAGCGATTTTGATGGCCCACACCGTTTAGGGGTCATCCATTAATTACGTCACACGAATTTCTAGGTTTTTTGACCCCTTGTGTGACACTTGGTCACATTTGGCAAACCCCTCCCCCCTGGTGTGACATCACATTTTTTCTACGAAATCGCCAAATCGAATTGAGTAAGTACCTAAGTATTATTAATATTTTATCAAAATATTTTTGACGATATAAATATTAGTAATTTTATAACCCAAAACTGCTTAGGAAAAAAAATTAAACGAATAAAAACGATTATTGTTTTAAAAACTTGTTATTTAAATGTACAGTGAATAAAATAATTTGAATAAATTTTCGGTTACTGATGAAGTTAAAGTGACGTCACAAAGTTTGTGTCTCCCCCCTCCCCCATGTCACAATATGTCACATTTTCTTGACCCCCTCCCTCCCCCTAAACGTGTGATGTAATTAATGGATGACCCCTTAAGTGATATTTATAAGTCATAATTTCATAGAAGATTAATGTTTAAAATAACACTTGCACTGCGTGGGCTATCAAAATCGCTGCAGACTTTTCTGGGTCTAACTCTATTAATATTTACGGAAACAGAGGAAGAGAGGTAAACATTTGAAAGCTGTAAATAGTTGAAGATCCTTGTGGTGCTATAAACGGCCTCCTAGCCTAGTCGGTAGTGACTCTGCCTCCGAAGCAGGAGGTCCCGGGTTCAAATCCTGGTACCCTTAAGCCTCGTCTCGCCTTAAACCATGGAGCGAGCCAATGTTCGATGGTTTGCCACGCGATATGGAGACAGGACTTTACATTTGGCATTTATTTGTGTTCATCACAAATATTTGTTCCTGAGTTATGGATGTTTTCTATGTATATAAGTATATTAAAAATATCGTCGTCTAGTACCCACAACACAAGTCTTGAGCTTACTGTGGGTCTCGGTCGATCTGAGTAAAAATTGTCCTATAATATTTATTAATTACTAGTCTGAGTTTTATTAATATGCATATTTACCTTGCAGCTTGTATCCTCTGTTAGTATTTTAGCCACCTGCTCGCGATGTTTCACCTTCCTGTGAACATGGAGTTCCGTCTCACTGTCGTATTCGTCCGAGCAGAAATCGCAGGAATACATCTGACCTAAGTCTTTCTCAACGCCTGCGTCGGACATTTCTTTCTTCCGCTTTCTATCATTTATCATTCGCACTTCGCGGCTTGTGTAAAATAACGACATAGCTTGTGGTTACTCCAATAACTTTATTGGAAATTATATTGATGCTAAGCGACACCGCAGAGAAGACGTAAAAAAATTTAAATGTCAAAACTAGGGTTGCTATACCTTTAAAATACTATACGAGTTTGATAAATAAACGCTCGTATGTAATGTATGTTTGTTAAAGGACTGTCTCATTTTAATCATAGACAGAGAGAATCATACTATCTTTGTCTTATACTAGTACTAGTATCCAAAAGAAAAGGATAAGAATAGTTTTTATAGGTTCTTACTGACTGATAAATTGGTTTGACCAACTATATCATTGGACAATTAAGCATGTGGCGCGAAAATATCTCCAAAAACACAGTTTCAAACTGTCAAATCAATATTCATTCCATAGATATATAATATCAATAGATTACGTCCAAGCGAGCTGTCATGATGAAGAAAGAGCATTTCATTCCATTCAATATTTCATTCGTTTCAATATGGTTTCAATCAAATCAATCAGTCAAAACAAAAACAAATATTCAGTGTTACTTTTTGCTATGCAAGCGATTATTTAATTAATATAAGGCTGAATATTGTAAAACTACACCATGCCACGTTTTGTAAACTATAAAAGTTAAACGTTAACACAAAATCAATGTAATCTGGTAAGTATGAGTTAGATTTTTAGTTTCGTGTTTCATGTGGATCACAACAATTTTTAAATAAATCTTAATATTTCATCGATCTGTAAGTAAATTCATAGGTTAGTAACTGTAGGTAAACTGCATTTTGCAATATATATGTCGGCGGCCGATCTTAAGATCAGGCAGATCGTAATGTTCCTGTGTAACCCCGGCTACACACGTAACGATAAATCGTAGCGATAAAACTGTGCAGTCCGAACTGCGCAGTTTTATCTGCCGTGTGTATGACAAATCGTTGTCGATTATCGTAACGATTTGTCATACACACGGCAGAAAAAACTGCGCAGTTCGGACTGCACAGTTTTATCGCAACGATTTATCGTTACGTATGTAGCCGGCATAATGTTTTGACGATAGTCACATTAGACCATTATATAGGTAAGATAGGTTCGTTAGGTTGCGTCAGATGCCCGAAGGGCAAACTGCCCAGAAATAGCTACGCGGGGCTCCGTCGACTCAGGGAACGAGTCAAAGATTTTCACGTTTCACGATATGCCTAGGAATTTCACGATATGCCTGATCTTACGATCGGCCGCCGACATTAACATGACCACCAAACATCCTACCCTCTATTTTCTATGCAAATGGGTAATATTGCTCTGAAGATTTATTTTATCGCAATTTTGTTTTTTGACAGTAACTAGGTAAGAAATTGACCCTTATACCTTAAATATATGTGAAACTAAGGCTATTGTATCATATAGAAGCAAAGTCAGCAACATATCAAGTCAATGAAAATCAGCAAAAAAAAAGGTGCATGTTACAGATTTTGCTTCCATATAACACAATTATTACTTGTTATTTTATTTATTATTATTATGTCTGTCTTTTACAAATTCTCGGGACCATGGGGTCCCGGGCATTTGGAAGGCGTGCGTGGGGCCGAAGCCAACACGTAGAGGCCCCTTGTAATAAGACAATTTACTCTAAATGTAATGTGACACCAACCGACGATTATCCCTGTTTGCACTATAGTAGTGCACCCAAGGACAAGCCCCGGTTAGTGTAGAACTATTGCAAGAAAAGGTACAAAAAGAAACCGGGCTATTGCGTTGAGTTGCTAGTGGGCTAGTAACCGGGACTATGGAGGAGACTATGGCACCTGCCCTGCTCATATGTTAAAAACATGAAAAAATGGGCCAGGTGGTGACTCGCCAACTCACAATATGGGTCCCCGAAAACGGCCGCTCGCACGGAGCGACAAGGGGACAACATCACGTGAGCGGCTCAGGGCGTGGAGAGGTGTGCACCGCTTTCTACCCAGTGGCTGTAGGCAGCCACTGTGCCAACTCGCGTCTTAGGCATATTTCACTTCCGCCCTGCGAGCATATAGCTCTGACACCCCACTCTGGACGGCCGGTTAAGGCAAGCCAGAGGTGAGAGTCCTGCGGCCCCTGCTCAGTGTTCACTCCAGCCGGCCAATGAAGGCAAGCTGGAGAGAGGGGCCTGACCGACTCTCGGGGGTATGGGACCCAAGGGACGTCACTTCCCATTCAGCTCGCCACAAGCTGCCCTGGGGGCTTATTATTATTATTATTGGGAGCCTATAATGTCCCACTGCTGGGCAAAGGCCTCCCCCCACTTTTTCCAGTCTTCCCGATCCTGTGCAGTCTCTGGCCATTCCTTTAAAAAGGAGTCTAACTCGTCTCGCCATCGCCGACGTGGTCTGCCAAATCCTCGTTTTGATCTGGGCTGCCACTCTGTGGCGATCTTGGCCCACAGCTCACTCGGCATTCGGCAGACATGACCAGCCCAGTCCCACTTTAGCTTGGCCGCTTTCCGAGCTACGTCGACTATTTGTGTTCTGGAGCGCAGCGTGGTGTTGCGGATACGATCCATTAATTTAACACCTAATATGCTGCGCTCCATAGCTCGCTGGCAAACCCCTAGTTTGGACCTCTGACACGCCGTCAAAGACCAAGTTTGTGCACCGTAGGTGAGAATTGGAAGTATGCACATGTCCATGAGTCTCCGCTTAAGTGACAAGGGGAGATCGCCCTTCATTAGATGTTTCATGGACCAATAGCTCCTCCAGGCGTTTTCAGTCCGTCTTTCGACTTCCTTCTCTTGTCGCGCCTGGAAGGAAACTAGTTGGCCCAAGTAAATGTACTCCTGGACATATGCAACCGATTCTCCGTTTATCTCAATCCTACGTGGGGTGCTATTTGTCATTAGCTTGGTCTTCGACATGTTCATCCGAAGTCCAACCTCGAGGCTTGCATTGCTGAGGTCTTGAAGCATCGATTGTAGCTCGGAAGCAGTCGAGGAGAATAGAACGATGTCGTCGGCAAATCGAAGATTAGTTAGTCTTCTATTTCCGACGACAAGGCCCCTTATATTTATTATAAAATTTAATGGTTATACCTATTTTTTAGTTGTTTTTTCTTGTACAGTAGTTGGAGATTTGATTGTAAAAATTATAATTTCTACTATGATATATCTGTTTTAATTTTACTTTTTTAGTTGATCATGAGTTCGGCCAAGAGGATTGAAAATGCCAAAAAAACTACAAAAAGTAAAAACTTGGCATATAAATGTGATTTGTGCCCAAAGGTATGTACAATTGTATAGTAAGGATATGTTATGGATCTGAGGAGATGTTAGATTCAGGTACTGAATCCTGGTATATTTTTCATACAACTTAACCGGTATTCAATTTTCAACCACGGTTCAGCGAATCACGGTTATTTATGTATATAAGTTGTACCGGTTAGGCGGTTATACTGGTAATGTTAGTACCTTTAGTGGTCCCTGGTTAGATTATGTTTCTACAGTAATTTGGGGACTTAGTAGCCCCCATACATATAGTAGCCCCCATATATACATTCATGAAACATATGCAAGAAATCCACAAAGCTTTATTGACCTTACTGTGGGGCTTAATCAATTTGTGTAATAATGTCCTATCACATTTGTTTATTTATGCTGTCCTATTTAAAACATTCACGTTTTGAACACATATTAACTCACATTTATAGACGGGTCTATTGTCGGGATTTGGCTTAGCTGCAACCATAACCAGTGAAACCTGTTTTGAACCGTCGGTAAATAAAGGTAAAAAAAATAGATTTGCGATAGATCCGTCTATAAAGGTGAGTTATTTATTGTGTGATATTTATTTATGATTATTTTTTTTTACAGAGATTCGGCAACAAGAGGGCTTTAGTTAGCCATGGCTACTCTCACACCGATGAGACTCCATTCCAGTGCACGCTGTGTGATTATGCGGGCAAGACGAAGAAGTATCTCAGCCGCCATTTCAAGGTAAAATAGTCCCTTTCGACTATCTAGTGTTTAGCGGGACAAGAAAAGAAGGAGGACAATTTAAACGTTGGGAAGACGACATAAGAAACATAAGAAAGATAGCTGGCCCTACATGGAGACGAGCTGCAAAAGATAGGATAAAATGGAAAGGTTTAGAGGAGGCCTATGTCGAAAGACAAGCTGTAAAAAGGAAGAAGCGAAAACCGGTTGCCGATTCACTTAGTTAAGGAATTAGACATAAAATATATAGTGTAGTATAAAAGAAACATAGTGCAACTTAATACTTATATTATTATTATGTTACACAGCAATAAAGGCTTATTTTATTTATTTATTTATTTTATTTATTTATCTAGTGTTTATTTATTATTTATTTATTTTATTTATTTGGAGATCCAACAGCTATGACAATACCATAGAAATTATAGTGGATACAGAAAGCCAATTATAGGAACTCACAGGTAGTAACATAATACTAAACTAACAGGTACTACTTATACTAAGGTTACGCACTATTGCAAGCACATATGTGAACAAAGCCAACACAAATTATATCTAATAAAGATAAATTGAAAGTAACAAAGATACTAATTAACAAGTAACAAAATGAGGACTATTAAAGTAAAAATATTAATAATACATTTGTAGGTATTTAAGAAGGCGACAACACTCTCACTCAATAGACTCGAAATATCTCTGCACTAAATTACGTCTCACGTTAGTACGTAGTTAGGGGTGTTATCAAAATTCAAGTACCTAATTATCGTATCTGTGGTCGTGCACGCAAAGGGACGTCAGGTTGTGTCAACCCTAAGGCCGGAGCCCCACTGCTGCGCACGCTACATCCACGGCCCACGTTTTAATACAAACCGCGGGCACATTTTATTTTTACATTTTATTTATTACAACAAATTTTGTATAGGAACGTGGGTCGTGTACATAGCGTGCGCAGCAGTGCGGCTCCGGCCTAATAATTGCTCGGAGCAATGCTGAGCCGAACGGAGCCGAGTTTGCACGAAGTCAGGAGAGTTTCCCCACTGACACCACTCTGCTGTCACAGAATAAGTAATAGTACTAGGTACAGAAGACTCACTCTCTAACAAAACGCGTCTGTTACGATCAGGACAGATATGGCCGCTAGGTGGCGACAGCGCCACGCGCGGCTTATAGCTAGCCACCAAAATTGGCGTAGAACGGATGTACTTTTAGCTACCTGTAGCAAAGCGACGAAATCGCGGAGTGAGCCACGCCTGCCGCTGCCCCGAAAATGCTATGAAATGTACTATGTTTGCATATAAGTCATATAATAGAATAGAAAAACATTTATTTATGACAAACAAACACAGACAAAAACATCTTGCCAAATATACAATGTATAACATTTAGTGAAAAATGCCATAAAAGGGTCACAACTCAGCATGTTGCTGGCAAAGCCAGCGCTGCTCTTCCGTTGTGACCCAGGCGTACGCCGTTCAACGACGAGGCAGTTATGCTTTAATTTACTAAACTAATTAAAAACTAGAACTATATCTAACACATAAAATTGAAACGAAAACTATTTATACAACTATATACGAATTCGTCGCATTTGGCGTCGAGACACTTGGTTCGTGGGGCAGAGGCGCACATATGCTCCTTAAGGCGCTTGGGAAAAGGTCGAGGGAGGCAACGGGTGACCCCCGCGCGGGCAGCTTTCTCGCGCAGCGAATTGCCATCGCAATCCAGCGCGGGAACGCTGCCTGCGTGTTGGGCACCCTCCCGAGGGCACCAAATTTTGATAGGTATTTTTAATTTTTAGTTTTAGTTATTTCAATTGTAGTTAGTTTTAGTTTTATATTCTTATTTATGTCTTTTAGTAATTTATGTAATTTAATATTTTGTCAGTGCAATAAAGATTGTTTTTTATACAACTGCAACATTGCGGCAGTTTCCGTATCTGGAACAGCCCTGCCTAATATTAATCCTTTCTTTCCTCAGGCGAGGCACATAGGAGACAGAAACGTTGAGTGTGAAGTGTGTGGAAAGTACTTCCAATTCGAGTCCAAGCTCAAACACCATATGCTGGTACACACTGGTATGTTTTTTGACAGTTTTTTGACCCTTTTGGCTAGAAAAATTGTATTTCCTATTTCTGGACGGTTTCGCCTTCGCGCTGACGCTACCTACCTAACGAACCACTGACATACGCAAGTACTTAAGTATAACGGGTTAGCACTGATTGACTGAAATTACTTTTGTTACTCGTCTTTCATACAAATTAGCTCATTTTTAGGGTTCCGTACCTCAAAAGGAAAAAAACGGAACCCTTATAGGATCACTCGTGCGTCTGTCCATAGTTCTTTACCTATGGATGATAGGAAAATCTATTAGAAATGTGCAGTCAAGCGTGAGTCGAACTTAATGTACGGAACCCTTGGAACGCGAGTCCGACTCGCACTTAGCCGGTTTGACTATGTTTATTCTATGGACTGATGGATTGTATAATACAAATAAATAAGATGAATTTATTTTGCAGGTGAGAAACCATACAAGTGTGATATATGCGAGAAAGCATTCAATTCGTCCTACTCTCTCAACACACACAAACTAATACATGCAAGTAAGTGTATATGTTTTTATCAGAGACCAGCATCTTTAGTAGCGTAGCGGTAAAGAGAATTTAGTATAGAGGCGTATTGTCTAAGTAAATTTTGTAGTCACAGACGTCACAGTGCCTACTGCCATCTTTCGACACAGAATTAAAACTTTTAGAACGCCATTCATTATTTCGCTAATGTGTTAAAATTGTTAAATATCAAATGGTGTAGCCATCTACACGAGTATAGGCCATAAGTACGGCGCCATCTTTTGGTAAGGGTAAGTTGGTGGTAAGGGTAATGGCGCCATCTTTTGGTAAGGGCGTTGCGACCTTCAATCCGGAGGTCGCGGGTTCAAACCGGAGTGAGTTTTTCGGAACCTATATACAGGTTGATTCACGAAAACTGAATGGAATGAACGAAACATTCAATATTTGAGTGACACCTGTATCGGTTATACAGTCCGAGCCACCAGTTTATTGGTTAACACATAGATATTTTCATTCACTCATTCCATTCGTGACACGAAATATTAATTTGAGTAGGCAAACTGAGTCTTAAGAGCCAACAGGAGTGGTCATAACTCCATACAAACGTACTCGATTGTTTCCTCCGTGGGTTTTGATGCTAGAGCAATGATTTTTTCAACACAGATTAATATTGTCAATATCTGTGTCGGACCGTTTTGCTTTTTTTGATATTTTTGTATTTTAAGGCGCTAGAGCCCTTCAAAAATGGCCAAAATGGCCTAATTGACTATGCCGCAATGAGAGGCGTAGTATTCAAAACTGATATCAATTAGCCAAAAAAGCAAAACGGTCCGCCACAGATAATTTCATAATCATTTAGATTTCCAAATTTGGCTACGATTGGTTAAGTTTTGGAGGAGGAAACAGTCGAGTACGAAAACTCGATTTATGAGATTTTTACGCAGGATTTTTCACCTTGCCCTTATCGCACTAGTTTTAGGAGCCGCTTCCGTTAGCGAGACGGGTATATTTACCTAAAATAATTAAAACTCAGCTCCGGTTTCGTCTTAAGTTTTTATTGAATAATGGTGTAAAATTGTCTTATGTATACTATAATATATTAACTCGGGATATATATTTTAAGTCTTCCTCCGTCAAACAGTCGTTAGGCTGCACACACTGGCCAGAGTGCTCGACGAATCTAAAACAAAATAACAATATTATTAAGTTCCATGTAAAATTTTAGACATACCCGGACCAACCATTACACACACAGTTTATATTGTACACATACCCGGTCCTACAGTAACAGCCCGGCACACTCGTAGACAGACAGTGTTTCGACTGCAGGGTGATCATCTCCGCGTGCGCCACCGTTTTGTGCTTAGTCAACGCTTTTTTAAGGAATTGCAGCAATTTCGATATGTCTAACTTGTTGTCGGATGATTCCCCTACGATCTTTTCTAAGATGAACTGAAATTAAATATTAATAGGGGATATTACTGCAATGTTCTGCCTCTACAGTGCAGCACTGCCGACTCTAGTAAATTCATAGACTAACTTATACATACTGTGCCTTAAACTGTTTTTTGACAAATTTTCACAGACAATAAAATATGACATTGATGCATCAAGGCGGTTTGTTAACAAGGGCCTACCGGTAAACGCGAAAATCGACATTTAGTTACCTGCCTCTTTATCTAAGCAGTTCTAACCTAACCCAGGTTAGGTTAGAACTGTGACCCTCGCAAAAAAGAAAAATAAATAAAGAAATAACATTAGGATAAGTAATCAATAATAGGGAAACCAAAATTAGGGTATACGAGTGTTAGGACAACTGATCATTATGACAAACAATATTAGAGAATGCAAAGATAGGAGAAAATACTTTAGGGATTCAGATATAGATCCGATTATCGTACTCCTCTGCCTACTGGAAAGGCAGCGTAAAATGTTAAAAAAAAAATCTGCGCGCGACCAATAATTTGGGAAATGCTGGCCTAAAAAATATATGAAAATCTCACCGCTGTCATCTCTTCCGTAAACTTATACGTTCCATGCGCGTGTTTATTCAATATCATCGTGACGACCCCCAAGAACTCCTTCTGGTAGCTTCTCCTAAAGCATTTACCCGCGTCAAAATCCATAGATTCATTTTGTAAATACAGTTTACAGTTTTCGTGGAACTGTCTTATTTCCTTTTGTATTTCTTCTGCGGCCATTTTGTTTGTGAATATTGTTTCGCAAGTTTTGTAGAACGTTCGTGTGCGTGTGTCTCGACGGAATTTCTGGGGTATGTAACTGTTTTTGATGCTTTGTTCGTCTAGTAATTTTAATCTGTAATTATTAATTATATTAATAGAAAAAAAATCTAATATAGGGAAAAAGTGATTTAAGTCAAATCTCACGAACTTTTAATATGATATAGATTCAAGTTTCCTGATTATTTTTAAGAAGGGCACAAATCTCTCAGAAGTGTACTTTCAGAAATAATAAAGTATATATTTTTTAGGGTTCCGTACCCAAAGGGTAAAACGGGACCCTATTACTAAGACTTCGCTGTCCGTCCGTCCGTCCGTCTGTCACCAGGCTGTATCTCACGAACCGTGATAGCTAGACAGTTGAAATTTTCACAGATGATGTATTTCTGTTGCCGCTATAACAACAAATACTAAAAACAGAATAAAATAAAGATTTAAATGGGGCTCCCATACAACAAACGTGATTTTTTACCAAAGTTAAGCAACGTCGGGAGTGGTCAGTACTTGGATGGGTGACCGTTTTTTTCTTTGCTTTTTTTTTGTTTTTTTTTGCATTATGGTACGGAACCCTTCGTGCGCGCGTCCGACTCGCACTTGCCCGGTTTTTTCTATTTCTATGAGCTGTTTCCTATGCCCAAATAGAATAACTCCGTGGCGTGCGAGTCTTGGCAGTAAACGCTACTGTCCAATAAATATAAATAAATATATCGTCAGGCGACAAGCAAAAGTCACTAATTACTAAAAAAAAATTAAACAAAATTCGACCTTATTTTAGTTCTAATATGGTTCACTATGGCTATGAACTCGTGGTGGTACTTAGTGACTTTTGCTTGTCACCCGACGATATAACAAAGGTAAAATGGCCCCGTAGACAACATGCGAATCGCTAACGCTCCTTAGCGAACGAAACGCAACTATTACTGTCACACTAATATGGAAGAGTGATAAAGAGACAAAGCGATTTGATGGCGAAGTGTTAGCAATTGTCACCTTGGCTAGGATGCCTGGCCTTTTGACTGCCGCCACGACGTTACAGTTAACAGGACACGTAAAACCCAAATAGGAGAACTCAGTAGCGTGCGAGAAAAAGTCCGTGGCGTGCGAGTTTTAGCAATACACGGTTCTGCCCAATAAATAAATAACTAACAAGGTAAATTGACCTTTTGACGGCTGCCACGACGTTGTTACACTTAAAAGGACAGGAGAAACCCAAATAGGAGAACTCTGTGGCGTGCGAGTCTTGGCAGTAAACGCTTCTGCCCAATAAATAAATACCTAGCAAGGGTGCCTTTTGGCATTAAGTCCGCCATTCGTACTTTTTTCCTGTGGTCGTCCAATAAAATTTAAATATATATATGAACTGGCGTTTTGACGGCTGCCGCGACGTTGCTGCAGTTAACCGGGCAGGAGAAACCCAAATAGGAGAACTCTGTGGCGTGCGAGAAAATGTCCGTGGCGTGCGAGTCTTAGCAGTGGACGCTTCTGCCCAATAAATAAATAACTAACAAGGTAAATTGACCTTTTGACGGCTGCCACGACGTTGTTGCAGTTGACCGGGCAGGAGAAGCCTAGGTAGAAGAATTCGGTGGCGTGCGAGTCCTGGCAGTAGACGCGGGCTTCTAAAGATAACATAAAAAGATAAAAGACATTTACCCCCTCGTTCATAAACGTTTACTAAAGTTGACAAGCCGATAATAATAGTTTGTTCCTTTCCGACGTATTGGTATGATGGAAAGGGACATACGATTATTATCGGCTTGTCAACTTTTCGAAAGACACGTTCGTACGTTTCCGTGAAAATACATTGGAATAAATAATTATGCACTACATTTTTAACTCAGCATAATGCTAAAGTGTCATTCTATGGAACTTGTTAACAATGTAAACAAATGTCACCAGTAAATTCATTCAATAAGTTCGTTTTTTTTAGCATTAGAAAAAAGGTAAACAATCTTGACGTGTCTTTTAATTGAAAAACACATTTTAAAAATAAGTTACGGCAAATATGTAACAATTATGAATCTAATACAATCATTTATATTCTTCTGCTTTCATAAGTAATAGTTTTTGATTTTTTTAAAGTGTTTTTCAATTAATAGACATGTCAAGATCGCTTACCTCCTTGCAAGTTCTTTCTAATGCTAAAAAAAACGAACTATATGGCGGTTTGTTTACATAGTTAGCGTGTTCCATAGTATGACACTTTAGCTTTGAAGCCAGCGTTGGTTTTCGGTGGGGTCTCTGTTCAATCAATATAAACTGAGATCGTGAAGAATACGTATCTGACGTCAATATCTTTATCAAATATTAAATTTTGTTAATCACGAACTTGAAATATATGAAATGAAATGAAAAATCGTTCCGTTTTTCGGGCAAGCAGGCCTATAGATAAATATCTCAAAACTAACATAAAATATAACTTGAAACTATAAAACACACATTATGGCTGCGATGCATTATGCAACCCCGGTGTCATAAAGACGATAACCTCCATGGAGGTGTATATAATATAATATCATGGCACTGAACACGCAGTATAAAGGCGGACTTATCCTTTTATGCGATATTATCTAATGTGAGGCATCAGGGCACCCAAAATTAAAAATAGTGTAAGTAAGAAATATTTCGGACAGCTACCAACCCCGAAATCGCGAAAAAAAATTACCCTCCCATTAGAAAATGGATTAGCCAAAATGTATGACACAGCCAAGATTTTTTTTTCGCGATTTCGGGGTTGGTCCCATAGTAAAACTTGCTCAGTATGATCCCAAAACGTCCATGGCAACGGGAATGCACTTATTTTATGGCCACCCTGTATAATACTTAAGAGCAAATGTCAATAACTTACCTATAGTTCGTTTTTTTAGCATTAGAAATTAGGTAAACAATCTTGATGTGTCTTTTAATTGAAAGACACATTTTAAAAAATAAGGTACGGAAAATATGTAACAATTATGAATCGAATACGATCATTTATATTCTTCTGCTTCCATAAGTAATAGTTGTTGAATTTTAAAAAGCGTTTTTCAATTAAAAGACATGTCAAGATCGCTTACCTTCTTGCAAGTTCTTTCTAATGCTAAAAACAACGAACTATATATTGCGGTATCGAATAAATTCAAAGAATGAATAACCATACACAAATAAAGAGATTAATATACACTTATTTATAATTATATACACACAATGTTGTTGTAAACAACAACACAACAACTAACATTACAACAATAACAACAACTACTACAACAACAACTCACATCACAACAACTATTCATTTCTAGTAAATAAGTGGTTAAAAAACTAGTTTTGAGCATAAATAGATTAAGAAAACAACCGTGATTCGATAGACGCGAAACGATTGTATTTTACCTGCAAAATTGTTTAGAATTACCGCCATTATCAATATCAGCATCGCGACTGGCCACTCATTTAGCCATTTAGTGATACGTAATTTTATAGGTACAGTATATACAAGGACGTACATACTTACACTACATTAATGGCGGATTGAGGTTTTGAAGGTTTCGTTTTAACTGAACTGGCAGGCTGTGTGTTTATCTCCACAACGGATAGCCTTGGCCACCTTCATCATCATCTCATCATCTCAGCCATAAGACGTCCACTGCTGAACATAGGCCTCCCCCTTTTGGGGGGTGAATGCCATAATCGCCACGCTTTGGCAGGCGGGTTGGCGATCGCAGTCGAGTACACCGAATTTGAGGGACGCTGCTGCCCGTCCACCGGTGGTCTTGGACGTGGTGGTTTAAGGACATACCCGGGTCTTGGACGTAGTTTAAGGACATACCCGGGTCCACCTTGGCCACCTTAGGCCCCAGACCCCTTACGTGGGCCATACTGAAAGCTTCTGGATTCTAAGGTTTTTATTTTTACAGTTTTTACCAATTTTTTGGCTAGTGTATAACATTCCCGCACAAAAAACCCCGATGTATGCTTATTATAATGGGATTAGTCCGGTTTCCTCACGATGTTTTCCTTCACCGAAAAGCAACTGGTAAATATCGAATGATATTTCGTACATAAGATCCGAAAAACTCATTGGTAAGCGACCGGATTTAAACCCGCGACCTCCGGATTGAAAGTCGCACGCTCTTACCGCTAAGCCACCAGCGCTTATAATAATAAATAAGTAATTGTAAAAAAAATATTCTGTGATATTTTTGAAGTGTTTTACAGGGAATTCCGCGTGGCATCATTATAGTGGTGTAATGAGTTACAGTAAAACAATTATTACTTTTTTAATGAGGTCGTAAAGTTACTATTTTAAGTTTTGTTACTATACTTCAGCTTCAGATTGATAATTGAAATTGTAGATATTGTTTATTGTGACAAAGTGTATAGTAAAAAACACTCATTTTTAGTTTTTAGGGTTCCGTACCCAAAGGGTAAAACGGGACCCTGCTACTAAGACTCCGCTGTCAGTCCGTCCGTCTGTCCGTCCGTCTGTCACCAGGCTGTATCTCACGAACCTTGATAGCTAGACAGTTGAAATTTTCACAGATGATGTATTTCTGTTGCCGCTATAAAAACAAATACTAAAAAATACGGAACCCTCGGTGGGCGAGTCCGACTCGCACTTGTCCGGTTTTTTATAGACTGTATCTTTAGGTAAAAACAGTAAACAAAGGCATTTGAGGGTAGATGAAAACATTACATGATCAAATAATGTAGGTTAATGTCACAGCAGTTAGTTTAAGACACAATTTCTATTTTCAAACCCGTATAAAACTAGAAAGAGTAGATAATTTGACTGTGACCTCACATGCTAGTGTTGTTAAATCGTTTTGACAGTTCGAAAAAAGAAACTGATTTGACTAGTAGTCAAATAACCCTGTTGGAGCATTCCAAAGAGCATATAATCACTACGTTTTAAGAGTCGGCACTCTCGAACAATCCTCGAACCGAATTATGAACGTACATATCCCAACACACCAAATACAGGCTTAAAGATCTCGCATCCAGGCCAAAATTGTTAAAAAAAGAAAAACCACACAATACTACCAACACAAAAAAAACAACGCTAGGGCTCGACACTTCCAGTACCTACTGTTTATCGATATCGATAAATGTGCGATACGTGCTGCTGTATTTACCTACTGTACTACCTATTAATAAAATAAAAGAACATTATATATATATAAACAATTTTATTTTACATGATAAAAATAACATAGTTTATTATTCAAGTAGGCATATTACAATATGCTGAATTCGCGCGCATTCTTTTTTAATCTGGTCCCTTTTTATTGAAGGCACTGGATAGAGAATGATTTCCACAAATGAACTTGTTTCCATTCAGCTTTTGAATAGGTAAATAAATACGCCAAATCCTCATTTCCTTTTCCTCAGCTTTGCCCATAATCGACATCTGAAATAAAGAGATTATCGATAAAATTGGTCGTACACTATTCGTGTCATAGGTTACTTAGTTTTTTACTTAAAAATACTTTATTCACAAAATATTTTCGTTTTAATCATGGATTGTACACGACTAAAACTAATTAAATTAGTAACTGTTAACGACTCAAAGTAAAAAATGAAAATATTGCATACAAACATCAGTTTACCGACCTGTTCGGATCAAGTTGGAAATATGGCCAAAAATGCGTCAGTAGTTAGTCTTCTTACACACCCACTACAAACTTCACATTTCCTTAAAGATTTGGCCCCCATTTAAATAACAGCTAAAGTTATTTTACCAATTACAATAAAAAATAACCACGTATTTCCACGTTCACGACAATTCAAATGACGTTTGACGTTTTACTACCAATCATACCAACCTAAAGAAAAGTAAGTATAATACGTCTATGTTAAAAACAAGTATGGTATGTGCCACCAAAATGCAACAGCAGTCATTTTAATTCGATAAGATTATTTCTATGCCTCAATGTTGGTAACAAGGGCTTTCATAATTTATCAAAGTATGGGGTGTCGATGGGCTGGAGCATTCCATGAAATTGTCTACCGTTCGTCCCGTACAAACGCGCATTTTCTGAAGATTTGCATGTATAAGAGTTTCCTTTTGTATGGCAAATGGTCAAAAATATGCACAGAAAAAAAATACCCTGCTTTAAATGTCGAGAAAAAAGTCGCAACTTACGAAATAAAATGCGTTTGTACGGGACAGCCCGTGGAATGCTCCTGTTGTGACTTGGTTGTGACGCACACTCATTGACATTAAATTTTTTTTTTGAAGTGAAAACTTCTTTATCGGCGCTGTGCACTTTTTGAGGTGGGGAAAAATGTTAAACTCGAGACAGCGTAAGGCGTAACCCTCTTTTTCTACCGCGCGGCGAAAATGTATGCCTGAGCCTGCTGGTTCGTTTAGGCGGCGCAGGGCGCTTGCGTGACATCATGTGTGACGGAAAATGTCATTGTTTTTTTATTTAAATGCCATCTAGTGAGTTTCCCTCAAACTGGTATTAATATAACTGTAGTACTCACAGTGATGTGCTTAGGGGTTCGAAGTAATGCGACGAAATAACGCTAGATGGCGTTAACCTCAATTATACATATTTTGAGTTACAATCTTGTCGAGTTTTCACTTCTGCCGGCACTCCCGGAGTGCAACCCCTCCCACTAACTTGAACTGTCTACAGCGAGCTCAAAATAAACTGATCAAAGTCTTATTTAACTATAACTTCCGTACGCCAACAGTTAAAATTTACAAAGACACCAAAATAATGACCATTAACCATGCCTACGTATATTACACTTGCATTCTTATAAGAAAAATATTATCAAATGACTTGCATATACAAATCTCTTTTACGAAAAAGCAACAAATTCAAAGAATTAAACTACGGAACGCTAATAACCTTATTTTACGCCCCCCGCGTACCAATTATGGCAAAAAATGCATATTATACGAGGGAGCCAACTTATACAATAAACTCCCAAATGACATCAAAGATGCCAAATCGTTGCGCACATTTAAAAGATTATTAAAACAATATCTCTCAAGCCGTCCATGAATACACTTTCACTTTATATATATATACTTATATATATAATATACCTCTACACTTACATTAGATTACCTACGTAGAAATAAAGTAAATAAACAAACAAAATAAAAAATACGCATAAAAATAAAAACACTACATAATAAAATTACGGGTAATAAATATTTGTCTCAAACCATCATATAACTGTTCACAATAATCCTAAATAAATAAATAATAATTAACCATTCATTAACTGTTCAGTAAAATACACATACAATATAAAACTACTCAACTTACTAGTTAATTTAACTCGGCAAATGCAATGTACGTACGCACTTATTATTAAGACACTTCCAAACTCCTTATATCCGTGTAAAACTTATCTACTACGCTCGCATGACGCATCACACAGTGCTGAGCGCTGCGCGCGCTCCAAGTAGACAGCGATCGTGTTCACCTTTAAACTTGTTTTGTATGCTTTTATAATCCTACCGGCAAATTGTAACTTTTATGGTTTTGTGATTGTATTAATGTTTACGCTCGCTAGCTTAGATTAAGCATAGATTAAGTATCATAGCTAAAAAATTATGCATGTTGTTTTCTCTTCTCAAATAAGTGAATTATTGTTATTCTTTTGGGAAATAAAGATCTTTAAACCGAACCCGTTGTTTTTACAAGCTTTTATTTAGTTTCACCTGACCGTTGTCCGTCTGTCTGTTTGTCTGTCTGTGTGTAATCAAATCTTGCAAGTTAAATTTGATCCACTTCCCGGTTCCCGGTTAAATCGGATGACAATGCAATATTATGGTACCATCGAGCTGATCTGATGATGGAGACAGGAGGTGGCCATAGGAACTCTGTGATGTAACCTAATTGTGTTAGGGGTTTTAGAATTGTCACGATGAGTATTAGTTATCTGTCGTAAGAAAAGTACAGTCAGCGATAAAAGCTTGTACCAAAAATGAAATATTTGCCAAAAACTTTTTTTTTTACAGACTCGAAACCGTACAAATGCACGTTCTGCCCGTACGCCTGTCGTGACTCCTCGACGCTGCGCAAGCACAAGGAGCGACATACGGGGAAAACCAAGTACTACACATGCAGCGTGTGTAATGTGAGGTGAGAACGTCAAATCGCTGGCCCAATATTACAATAGTTATTTTCACACCATCTATTCGGAAAAGAGCTTTTTCTTCCCTGCTAGGAGGGATCAAAGTGGCATTTTTCTTTCCTGCTAGGAAGGATCAAAGTAGCACTTTTCTGTTCTAGCACACTATTTTTAATTTATTTGCACATTATTTTTTTAGCTTAAATAATCTGTTTAAGCATCAGATTGTGTCAACACTACGATTTTTAGGGTTCCGTACCCAAAGGGTAAAACGGGACCCTATTACTAAGACTTCGCTGTCCGTCCGTCCGTCCGTCCGTCCGTCCGTCCGTCCGTCCGTCTGTCACCAGGCTGTATCTCAAGAACCGTGATAGCTAGACAGTTGAAATTTTCACAGATGATGTATTTCTGTTGCCGCTATAACAACAAATACTAAAAACAGAATAAAATAAAGATTTAAATGGGGCTCCCATACAACAAACGTGATTTTTGACCAAAGTTAAGCAACGTCGGGAGTGGTCAGTACTTGGATGGGTGACCGTTTCATTTTTGCTTTTTTTTGTTTTTTTTTTTGCATTATGGTACGGAACCCTTCGTGCGCGAGTCCGACTCGCACTTGGCCAGTTTTTTTATTTATTTACTCAAAAAATACACAGCAATATATTACACATTTTTTTCGCCAAACTGCATCACAGTTTGTTGGCGAACGGTAGCACTCAACAATGTTCCTTAATCTACTGTGTAATGTATAAGTAGGTACTATCGGCAATACAATTACCTGACCAATCGTTAAGGCTTGGCCAAACACAGAGCGCGACGCAGCGCCGCGTCCGCGCCGCGTGATGCCGACGCTATGCCTGGTCAAACAGGGCGCGCGCCGATCGCGCCGGCCTCACGCTCTCAACACGCCCTCATCGCGCGCGTGAACGCGGCGCGGCCGCGCGGGAACGCGGCGCACCGCTCGCTGCCTAACGTCCGATCTGACTGATGTGACCTTGCGCGACGCGGCGGGCCGCCGCGTCCGCGCGGCGCAGCGCTGCGCACGCGCCGCGTGGACGCAAGGGACGGCGATGCGCACGCGCCGCGTGGACGCAAGGGGCGGCGCTGCGCACGCGCCGCGTGGACGCAAGGGACGGCGCGGCGCGGGGCGCGACAAAAGCGGGGCGTGATACCGGCGGGACGCAGTGTGTTTGACGTCGGTAACCTGTTAGCATGTGCCGCGGTCGCGCGGCGTGGACGCGGCGCGGACGCGGCGCTGCGTCGCGCTCTGTGTGTGGCCAAGCCTTTAGGGTTTATCTCAATGCAATGCATGTGTCACACGGTATCAAAATTATTTCGTCTTGGGCGTCAACACTTAAGTTTCACGTTTCAGTATAATACTGTACAATAAAACGCTTAATTTCAGCTTTTCAACGAGGGTCACATTAAAAGTCCACATAGCAGAGAAGCATTTCAACATTGACATGAAGAGGATGGAATGTGACGCGTGCGGCCAACGATTTAGACGGAGACAGACGCTGGTTAACCATATTGTAAGTATGTACCTCAGGGAGGGTACAAACCACAGACAAAACATCCTCCAGACTGAGCATAGTCGCGCTACCCCCTCTGCCACGCTTCTTCTTCGTCGTTATCCTCACAGCTGAGGGTCGTGACCACCATAAGTAGCTCTGTCTATAAGAAGCCGTGTCTTTGAACGGACCAATCACGGCACGGGACTTCGCTCACCTCGTCCCGCGCACCCCCGCATTTTTGGCATCATCGGTTGCATGAAATAAGAATAGTTTAGAATAGAATAGTTTTTTATTCGTAAACACACAGACAATAGACATACATTGAAAAAAAACATGGTGAAAAATAAAGTGTTACGAAATGGTCCCATCTCAGCATGTTGCTGGCGGCTTCCAGCGCTGATCTTCCGATCAGCATCGAAATAATTGCTCTAAACTCGGTCTAGAGGATTCCTAGTCTATGGTACAAATTATTCCTATAGGTTTCGTGGTAATTTGACTCTGAACTGAACGAACTAAAGGTTCCGTCACACAGGCGCGTTTTCTGGGTGGGGCGTGAGCGCGGCGTGAGCGTTTTATATGCAAAAGCGGCGCGCCCCGCTCACGCGCCGCCCGCAAAACGCGCCTATGTGACGGAGCCTTTATTTTTAAGAGTACAAGTATGCCGTAGGTATTGTCCAAATGCTACCAAGTATAGCATGCTATGTGTTGTCAATTTTAATTTTCTCCTTATTAGTTTTAAGTTAGTGATAAGTTAGCTCCCCACCGAAAATCAGCGCTGCGGCTTACCGTCATAACATTACGCTGAGTGGGGGTCCTATTTAACGTCTGTCTCGATATACAATTTGTAACTTAACTGGTTGGTTGACTTAAATAAATGTATTTTCTTTCTTTCTTTCTTCTTTCTATAGTCCAAAACTATATAATTTCGTTCGGGCGTGACTATTATTTGAACATCGCAGATCTAAATCAAAATATTGTAAGTAATTTTTTTTTATTGTGCACGATAAAATTAAAAAATACACAGAAAGTGAAATTAAAGCTTAAGACTTCGAAGCGACCTCTTTCAGACAACCTTTGGGTAGCAGGAAAGTTAAGTATGTACTTACAAATTTGAACGGGTACTGCCTAAATACATACAAATTAACTAACCAAAGACAAAAACAATTCTTAAATGGAAGAAAAATAAAATAAATAATTTTATTACTCCACGAACTGTCAAGTCGTATGGGTTACCATGGCAACACACTAATAATATTGGACTAAAGGGGCCCACTGATTAACAGTCCGCCGGACGGTATCGGCCTGTCAGTTGTTCGGAACGGTCAAAATTTTGTTCTAACTGACAGGCCCATACCGTCCGGCGGACTGTTAATCAGTGGGCCCCTTAATAAGCCCCTGGACTATTATACCGGGTGTGGCCTGTAATATGAACAAAAAAATTAACTGTAGGCTGTACTCCTCATACTGACCAACATTTGTTCAGCGACTTTTAAAAATAATTTGTGGTTTGATTTTTAATACACTTTAAAGTTTATTCTCAGATGCAATGTATTGCGAATTTTGTTATGTTTAAGGCGTGACAAGCAACGTCAATCACAATGATATGGCGTGGCGATGGCGTCCATTGAAGATAATATTTATTTTGTATGAAAAATAGGGAGTCTCTTCTTCCTGGCTTTATCCCGGCATTTTGCCACGGCTCATGGGAGCCTGGGGTCCGCTTGACAACTAATCCCATGATTTGACGTAGGCACTAGTTTTTACGAAAGCGACTGCCATCTGACCTTCCAACCCAGAGGGGAAACTAGGCCTTATTGGGATTAGTCCGGTTTCCTCACGATGGTTTCCTTCACCGAAAAGCGACTGGCAAATATCAAATGATATTTCGTACAGAAGTTCCGAAAAACTCATTGGTACGAGCCGGGGTTTGAACCCGCGACCTCCGGATTGAAAGTCGCACGCTCATACCGCTAGGCCACCAGCGCTTTTTTTTTAAAAATAGGGAGTCTAAATACATACTTCATCATTTTTTAAAGTTGTTGAACAAAAGTGTCACCTTTTGAGGAGTACAATCTATGTTTAAATTATTTGCTCGTGTTACAGGCCACACTCGGTATGATATGATATAAAATCTTACATGTATTCCCCATATTAATCGACCACTATTTTGCAGCACACCGTCCACGACAAGTCCAGATCGGCGAAATGTGACATATGCGGCAAAACGCTCAGCAATAGAAGCAACTTGCGCTCGCATATGCGCACCCACGTCGAGCATAGACCCTACAAGTGTACGTTCAGGGGATGCAGGATGAGGTTTAAAGACGCTGTGAGTATGCAAATTAATCTAATACGGTTATATGCGGTAAAACGCTCGCATATGCGCACCCACTTCGACCAGAGACCCTGCAAGTGCATGATCAGGGGGTGTAGGAGGAGGTTTAAAGACGCTGTGAGTATGCAAACTAATCTGACATGGCCAAATGTGACACATGCGGTAAAACGCTCGCATATGCGGACCCACTTCGACCTGAGACGGCTGAGACCATACAAGTGCATGATCAGGGGGTGTGGGAGGAGGTTTAAAGACGCTGTGAGTATGCAAACTAATCTAATACGGTCAAATATGACATATGCGGTAAAACGCTCGCATATGAGGACCCACTTCGACCAGAGACTCTACAAGTGCACGTACAGGGGGTGCGGGAGGAGGTTTAAAGACGCTGTGAGTATGCAAACTAATCTGACACGGTCAAATGTGACACATGCGGTAAAACGCTCGCATATGCGGACCCACTTCGACCAGAGACCCTACAAGTGCATGATGAGGGGGTGCGGGAGGAGGTTTAAAGACGCTGTGAGTATGCAAACTAATCTGACACGGCCAAATGTGACATATGCGGTGAAACACTCGCATATGCGCACCCTCGTCGAGCATAGACCCTACAAGCGCACGTTCAGGGGATGCGGGATGAGGTTTAAAGACGCTGTGAGTATGCAAACTCTAATCTAATACGGTCTAACGTGACATATGCGGTGAAACGCTCGCATATGCGGACCCACTTCGACGAGAGACCCTGCAAGTGCATGATCAGGGGGTGTGGGATGAGGTTTAAAGACGCTGTGAGTATGCAAACTAATCTAATACGGCCTCCGTATTAGATTAGTTTGCATACTCACAGCGACATATGCGGTAAAACGCTCGCATATGAGGACCCACTTCGACCAGAGACTCTACAAGTGCACGTACAGGGGGTGCGGGAGGAGGTTTAAAGACGTTGTGAGTATGCAAACTAATCTGACACGGTCAAATGTGACACATGCGGTAAAACGCTCGCATATGCGGACCCACTTCGACCAGAGACCCTACAAGTGCATGATGGGGGGGTGCGGGAGGAGGTTTAAAGACGCTGTGAGTATGCAAACTAATCTGACACGGCCAAATGTGACATATGCGGTGAAACACTCGCATATGCGCACCCTCGTCGACCAGAGACCCTACAAGTGCATGATGGGGGGGTGCGGGAGGAGGTTTAAAGACGCTGTGAGTATGCAAACTAATCTGACACGGCCAAATGTGAATATGCGGTGAAACGCTCGCATATGCGCACCCTCGTCGAACATAGACCCTACAAGTGCACGTTCAGGGGATGCGGGATGAGGTTTAAAGACGCTGTGAGTATGCAAACTCTAATCTAATACGGCCTAACGTGACATATGCGGACCCACTTCGACAGAGACCCTACAAGTGCACTTTCAGGGGATGTCGTAGAAGGTTTAAAGACGCTGTAACTATGTAAACTAATCTAATACGGCCACATGCGACATATGCGGTAAAACGCTCGCATATGCGAACCCACGTCCAAGATCAAGGATCAGAAAGGATAAGGAGGAAGGAGGAGGAAGGAAGGAGTCAAGATTGCCTTAAACTAGTTGATAAGATTGTTAAGAGCCAACAGGAGTGGTCACTTCTCCATACAAACGTACTCGACTGTGTCCTCCGTGGGTTTTGATGCTAGAGCCAGGGCTCGGAAACCGTTTTATTTTTCAAACCGGTTTCGTTCATTCACCCAGGAACGAAAAGGATTTCATTTCCGTTTTCGCTTACCGGTTAAAAAACTGTTCTATTAAGATACTGATTTATGCCTAATTCGTTAGTGTTCCGTTTTTGTGGAACGAAATGATACGGTTAAATTGAAAATATCGAAGCAAGATAGAATGAGTACGTATTGCTATCCCTTTCACGTATGACAACGAGTTTAACCGAGAGTCCCCGAAAGCCGAGAGTAACCGGTATTATATCGTTCCCTACGAACCATAAAGTTCCGTTCCCTCTTCTTACCGGTTAGGAGAATGAACATAATTTTTTAGTTCGCGTTCCATCAAATAACCGGTTTTATAATGAACGAAATAATATAACGGTCTCGGAACGATATTAACAGGTATTTCAATACCGGTTCCGAGCCCTGGCTAGAGCAATGATTTTTTTAACACAGATTAATATTGTCAATCCGGACCGTTTTGCTTTTTTTGATATTTTTGTTTTTTAAGGCGATAGAGCCCTTCAAAAATGCCCAAAATGGCCTCATTGACTATGCCGCAACGAGAGGCGTAGTATTAAAAACTGATATCAATTAGCCAAAAAAGCAAAACGGTCCGAGACAGAAAATTTCATAATCATTTAGATTTCCAAATTTGGTTACGATTGGTTAAGTTTTGGAGGAGGAAACAGTCGAGTACGAAACCTCGATTTTTGAGATTTTTACGCGGGATTTTTCGCCTTGTCTTAGCGCACTAGTTTTAGGAGCCGCTTCCGTTAGCGAGACGGGTAGGTATATATATATATATACCTAAAATATTTAAAACTCAGCTCCTGTTTCGTCTTAAATAAAGGCTTATTGTATTGTATTATATTACCATTCGTATTTGTATAAAGTTATGTACTCACTGAGTATAATTGCATGAATTCTATAGTAATTTAAATTGTATTTTTCTTAATTACTCGTAATGCATGTTAATTATAAGATGTAATAATGTTTTGAAAAAATGTGTCCCGCCGAGTTTGTTTCCGGTCCCATATTGGGATACTCTCCTCCAATTGAGGGGGGATTTAAATCTTCTCGGGGCAGAGGTGTACGGTTGGAGCCGGTAAAGGTTTATTTGACGTTCATAAGCGCATTGTAATATACCTACTTGAATAAACTATTTTTTATCTTTATCTTATCTTTTATTTCCACAGAGCGGTCGCGTTAAACACGAAATAAAGCACTATCCTGAACGCCAGTTCCCTTGCAAGATATGCGACAAGCTGTTCACCAGGGAATACCGCATGCATAAACATCTGAACACGCACATGGCTAAGGTCAAGAAAGTGGAATGCGATTATTGCGGGGTCCGGTGAGTAATATTTGTTTTTACAAGCTTTTATTAGGGTTCCGAACCCAAAGGGTAAAAACGGGACCCTATTACTAATACTCCACTGGCCGTCTGTCCGTCTGTCTGTCTGTCACCAGGTTATGCCAAGTGTGCCAGCATAGACTAGGAATCCTCTAGACTGAGTTTAGAGCAATTATTTCATGCAATCCAAAAACTTCTTTGTTTTCAGTTTCTACAACAAAAACTATCTGACCACCCATATACAACGTAAGCACGGCAGAAAGGGGCAGAAGTACGTGTGCGATCTGTGCGGGTTGGTGACTACGAACAAGCCTAGCATAGTCATGCACATTAAATATGGACACGACGCCGATAAGCTTAAGGTACTGGCACAGAATAAATAATAGTACTAGGTACAGAATAGGTACTCACTCTCTAACAAAACGCGTCTGTTACGATCAGGACAGATATGGCCCCTAGGTGGCGACAGCGCCACGCGCGGCTTATGGCTTTCCCCAATATTGGGATGGAACGGATGTACTTTTAGCTACCTGTAGCAAAGCGACGAAATCGCGGAGTGAGCCACGGCTGTTACTGGCATAGAGAAATATAGTAAGACAAGAGTGCTCACTCCATACATCAGTATTGGTACCAAAAATATTAGTATTTTCATAGTCGACATATAGCATCGAGTAGCGGTATTATCAATATGACCAATATAGTTTAATAATGTATTTTTTTTTCCAGGAGATAATATGCAACATTTGTCAGAAGACATTCAAGAGCGATTTCAACTTGAAACTACATTACTGGAGAGCACACAAAATGGAGTATATGATTCCACGCAAATTCAAAAGGTAAGTAATACCATAGAGAACTATAAGTAAGGAAAGTGTGCTAACGCCATACATTTTGCCTCCTCTACACGATGGGCCAGCGCCGGCCACTCCAAGGGACGCAGCCATGCGTTAGAGGGAGCAAGTGATATTGCTATCTCATTCTGCCGCATGGCTGCGTCCCTTGGAGTGGCCGGTGCTGGCCCATCGTGTAGAGGAGCCATCAGTTTTCTTGCCAAAACGTGGGTTATTTTCGTAGTCGACATCTAGCGACAAGTAGCGAATTTATCAGTTCTGCCAGTTGACTCGTATTGTCATGTTATTAAAGGTTAGATTTGACAAATCTGCGCGCGATCAAAAGTGACACGAACTATAAAACCATTACACTCCTTTATTGTGAAGTTGGCATAAGAATTTAGGTTACAGTGAATCACTTGAACCGTCAAGACGTGTATAGGGTGCATTGGGGTAAATGCGAAGGCGGGATAATTCCGAAACTGGCAAATATCTACTAAACTAGAAACACTTTCTACTGTAGCAACAGTACGCAAGATGCCATGTAAGCGTTGCAGCGCCGTAAGTGTTGCTAAAGTATGAACTGTTTCTAGTTTAGTAGATATTTGCCAGTTTCGGAATTACTCTGCCTTCGCATTTACCCCAATGCACCCTACCTGTTGTCGAACCTACCTCCGATCCCCTCATGGCGACCCTGCCAGGATGATTGAAAACTTGAAAACTATGTTTGACGACCGGTCTGGCCTAGTGGGTAGTGACACTGCCTATGAAGTCGATGGTCCCGGGTTCAAATCCTAGTAAGTGCATTAATTTGTGTGATGAACACAGATATTTGCTCCTGAGTCATGGCTGTTTTCTATGTATTTAAGTATTATAAATATGTATGTATTATATATATCGTTGTCTAAGTACCCACAACACAAGGCTTATCGAGCTTACTGTGGGACTTAGTTTGTGTAATAATGTTCTATAATATTTATTTATTTATTTATCGAACCTACCTCCGATCCCCACATGGCGACCCTGCCAGGATGATTGAAAACTTGAAAATTATGTTTATTCCAGAAAATGTAAGAAAAAGAATGTATCTACAGTACAGGTGAAAGAGGAACCAATAGACAATGATTACGAGGGTGGAAACTATTTCACAGTCACCCCCAAAATGGAGCCCTTAGACGGTAAGTTTTATGCTATCACAAACCCACTTTGACAGTGGGGAGACACTCCTGATTTCGGGCTAACTCGGCTCCGTTCGGCTCAGCATTGCTCCAAGCAATTATTAGGGTTGACACAACTTGACGTCCCTTTGCGCGCACGACCACGGATAAGATAATGAATATTGACAACCCTGAATAGCCGACAGGGATAGTCAGATTCTGATTTTTTTATTTATTAATTTTAATTTCCATCAACAACAACGGGGCCACTTTTGGGGGGTAAATGAGAAAGTTATTTAATTTTAAAATACATAGTTTAGAAGTTATTTAAGAAAGTAGCCAAATAATTACCACCCCCCCCCCCCATTTATCTCCGAAACTATTGGGTCTAAAATTTTGAAAAAAATACACAATATAGTTATTTACCAATAGATGACAGGAAAGCCTATTAGAAATGTGCAGTCAAGCGTGAGTCGGACTTAATTACTTAGTTTTGGATCCAACCTTTACCGGTTTATACATTTTTAAAAATTGGAACCCCACCCCTGGAACGCGAGTCCGACTCGCACTTGACCGGTTTTTTTCTTATTACGAGTATCTTAGTTTATAGCCTTATTTAGCTCACTGTAAATTGTTCTAAGATATTTAGCTGTCTAAACAATTTGCAGAGAAACCATTAGATGAATTGTCGGATATGGCTGAACCGGATATCCGGATTGAACTTGAAGATATTCCCAACGATGTGTTTGAAGAGTTCATTACTCCCGTACAGAAGGGACCGGAAGAGAGGAGGCCGAAATGTAAGTACTATTTATTTAAATACTATTTTAGACCCCCCCCCCCTCTTGGTTATATTTCGTCGGGTGACAAGCAAAAGTCACTAAGTACTATCAAAAAATTAAAGTAACAATGCACTTTATTACACTTG
This sequence comes from Cydia fagiglandana, assembly GCF_963556715.1. NCBI lineage: Eukaryota > Metazoa > Arthropoda > Insecta > Lepidoptera > Tortricidae > Cydia > Cydia fagiglandana. Next base: position 4,335,431 of record NC_085957.1, read on the forward strand.
TAACACGGTTTATTGTCCAATAATTTCAATGGTGTTAGTTAGTGACTTTTGCTTGTCATCCGACGGTTTGGTGATTTTAACGCAACCCACACCCACAAGATCACCTGATGATAAAATTATGATGTTTTTAGGGTTCCGTACCCAAAGGGTAAAACGGGACCCTATTACTAAGACTTCGCTGTCCGTCCGTCTGTCCGTCTGTCTGTCACCAGGCTGTATCTCATGAACCGTGATAGCTAGACAGTTAAAATTTTCACAGATGATGTATTTCTGTTGCCGCTATAACAACAAATACTAAAAACAGAATAAAATAAAGATTTAAGTGGGACTCCCATACAGCAAACGTGATTTTTAAGCAACGTCGGGTGTGGTCAGTACTTGGATGGGTGACCGTTTTCTTTTTGCATTTTTTTCCGTTTTTTTTGCTTTATGGTACGGAACCCTTCGTGCGCGAGTCCGACTCGCACTTGCCCGGTTTTTTATTGGTTAAATACGCGTATAAAATAGAGCGGATTATTTGATCTAAGTAAGTAAGTAAGTAAGTAAGTAAGTAAATATTCTTTATTGCACCAATAACCATACATTTTACATACATGTAAAATTACAAAGAAATCTTAGTGTTACAATAGAACCCGGTAACAACAGGCGGTCTTATTTAATTAAAATTTTGAGTAATATTGTTGTTTTTGTCTTTCCCGCTTTGAAAAAAAATTACACGTGATATTATCTCTGACCCCCCCCCCCCATCGTGATCATTCGTGATATTTTTAGGGTTCCGTACCCAAAGGGTAAAACGGGACCCTATTACTAACTACTCCGTCCGACCGTCCGTCTGACACCAGGCTGTATCTCAAGAACCGTGATAGCTAGACAGTTGAAATTTTCACAGATGATGTATTTCTGTTGCCGCTATAACAATAAATAGGGGTCATCCATTTATTACGTCACACGAATTTCTAGGTTTTTTGACCCCCCCCCCCCCCTCCTTGTCACACTTGGTCACATTTGGCAAACCCCTCCCCCCTAGTGTGACGTCACATTTTTTCTACGAAATCGCCAAATCGAATTAAGTAAGTACCTAAGTATTATTAATATTTTATCAAAATATTATTGACGATATAAATATTAGTAATTTTATAACCCAAAACTGCTTAGGAAAGAAAATTAAACGATTAAAAACTATTTTCGTTTTAAAAACTTGTTATTTAAATGTACAGCGAATAAAATAATTTAAATAAATTTTCGGTTACTGATGAAGTTAAAGTGACGTCACAAAGTTTGTGTCTCCCCCCTCCCCCAATATGTCACATTTTCTTGACCCCCTCCCTCCCCCTAAACGTGTGATGTAATTAATGGATGACCCTAAAAAGTACGGAACCCTCGGTGCGCGAGACCGACTCGCACTTGTCCGGTTTTTCTTACCCCCACTCCCCCTCTAACTCGAAACGATCACGTGATATCTGGACGACCCCATAGAGAAATGTAGTAAGCATAGTGCTCACTCCATACATCAGTTTTGGTACCACAACGACTATTATTTTCGCAGTCGACTTCTAGCATCGAGTAGCGGAATTATCAGTACCGTTAAATGATACTAGATGTCTCTCGTGTGGCGACTCGCGAAAATTGTATTGAACAACAATTTACAACTAATATTATAAGTAGACGTAGATGAAAATAGAGTTCCGGCACAGAATAAATAATAGTACTAAGTACAGAAGACTCACTCTCTAACAAAACGCGTCTGTTACGATCAGCACAGATGTGGCCGCTAGGTGGGGACAGCGCCACGCGCGGCTTATGGCAAACCCCAAAATTGGGGCCGAATGGATGTACTTTTAGCTACCTGTAGCAAAGCGACGAAATCGCGGAGTGAGACACGCCTGGTTCCGGTTAATCCGGTTATAATATTCGCTGAATATTGTTGAGCATGAAGGGGCCCACTGATTAACAGTCCGCCGGACGGTATCGGCCTGTCAGTTAGAAAAAAAATTTGACAGTTCCGAACAACTGACAGGCCGATACCGTCCGGCGGACTGTTAATCAGTGGGCCCCTTTAGAGTTTTCGGTTGGTGCGATAGTGTGTAGCTTTCAAATAGAGCTCGACGGCTAATCCTATTGTCTCTTGTTAAGTAAAACCGCTCGTGCCACGTGCCACAACCACCTGCATAAAAATACGTACTGAGTGCCGGCGAGTCGAACGCTACAGAACCAGTCTAAAATGCGTCATCGAGATGCGTAACAAAGGCGCGTTATCGGAGAGCGCACCTACACTGGTTTTTTGAGCGTTGTACTAGCCCGCGCTCAGGTGCCAAATAGAATAATTAAGACCCTTTTTTGTAAGTAGGTGAGTAGCACGTGCGGTTTTACTTAACAATAGACAAGAGGATTGCCGTCGAGCTCTATTTGAAAGCTACACACTATACATGTATAGGTATTGTCAAGTAGCAGTACGTATAATTCTGCCGCTCGATGCTAGAGCTAGATGTTGACTACGAAAGTAATGGTAGTTGTGGTAAGAAAACTGATGTATGGAGTTACCACTCTCTCTTGACTTATATTTCTCTATGATTTAAACCAGCGGTCGGCAACAAGCGGCCCGCGAACCTGTCACTTGCGGCCGCGAGCCCCCCTGGCTATTTTGTATATAATATTGTCAAACAACAATGTCTAATAAAGTCGCACATATTAACAAAAGTGCGGCCCGCGTCAACTTCCTTAACTACTTTGTGGCCCTTGGATGCTAAAAGGTTGCCGACCGCTGATTTAAACCGCCAAATCACCTCAATACCAATTAAATTATTTTAATTAAATACTTATAATTATCATAATTTTAGACACTGAACATGTTTCCGTCGACAAAAGATTAGAGAAGCGAGTTAGGAAAAGAATAGACGTCCTAATGGAGGAAAGAAAGAAAAAGGCAGAAGAGAGAGTTAAGGAGATACGCAAGAAGTATGAAGAAAGAGCGAGAAAGATGGCCAGCAGAACACTGGAGCGAACGAGAAGGAAATACAACAGGCTGATACGGAATGCCATCAAAAACTCGGCGAAGAAAGGTAATAGTTATTTGTACAACAAGAGATCAAAGTTTTATATTTCTTCGAGTGCTTATTTTGAGTCCCGTGCAAGCGAAAGATTCTATAATAGATTCACGAGCGTAGCGAGTGAATCAAATTTAGAATCTTGAGCGTAGTAAGGGATTCAAAAGCGCACGAGATGTAAATAACTTTGATCTCGTGTAGTACACAAAATTTTTCACCCTAAGCAGTGAGAACATACCTAGAGGGACAGAGATAATAGAACCCAAGTATATCGAACTTGTATTAGACCCCGCATGTTGAAATGACATTTGACTATAAAGGTCACTTGAATGACATTTTGTCTCACTCAGTGAGCAAAATCGCACTTTGCTCACTCAGTGAGCAAAATCGCACTTTGCTCACTGTTTTAAAGAAGCAAAGTACCCTTGTTCGAGCTGCTGAGGTGAAAAATTAGTTACCTATTTGTTTTACAAGGGGGCAAAGTTGTTGTTTAACCTCCCGTGCTAATATTGATACCTGAGCAAGCGAAAGATACCAAAATTGAAAATTGGAATCTTGAGGTTCGAAAAATAGCATCTTGGGTTTTGCGAGGGTTTCAAGGCACGAGGGTTGAACAAAGCTTGCCACCGAGTGAAACACAACATTTTTCATAACACCAACAAAATGAAAATATCTACTAAATGTAAAATATCAAACAAAATCAGTATGTGTTTAGTGTTTGTTTGATGATAATACCTGTATCGAATTATGTATGTACTTATGAGTCACAGATACTCGAAATAAATGAATTTTAATTTTTAATTAATTTAATTAAAGCGAATCGATTCAAATGATTGTTATTAAATAATGATCAAAATCATCATTTAAAAGTCAATTCTACCAGCAAACATAAGAAAACAACTCAAAATTTGCATTTGATAACTTTGCCTCACATGTGGATAAAATTATGGACATATCGCTAAAGAGCTATCTCTTTCAGACAACGTATTATTATTATTTAAACGTGTCTTCTTCCTCGCGTTATCCCGGCATTTCGCCACGGCTCATGAGAGCCTGGGGTCCGCTTGACAACTAATCCCATGATTTGACGTAGGCACTAGTTTTTACGAAAGTGACTGCCATCTGACCTTCCAACCCAGAGGGTAAACTAGGCCTTATTGGGATTAGTCCAGTTTCCTCACGATGTTTTCCTTCACCGAAAAGCGACTGGTAAATATCAAATGTTATTTCGTACATAAGTTCCGAAAAACTCATTGGTACGAGCCGGGGTTTGAACCCGCGACCTCCAGATTGCAAGACAAGGACGTACTAACGTTAGACGTGTATTTAAAAATCTACAAATATTAAATTCACCGACAACGCTATTTACTCGTAGTATATTTATATTTTATCGTTATAAATATGTATATCTCTTGCTCAATTTTGTGTTATGTCATTTTCAGATAAAATTAAAATAAAACACGGCGCTATTTCTGCACAAGAGCAACATTCGGATTCTCTGTTAGAAGCAAACTTCTTCATAAAACAGACCATAGACAACACAGATCGTATTGTAGATGAACCAGTCAGAGACAATATAGAAGAGCGAAGTAGAAATATAAACGAAATTGAAATAATAGAAAATAACTATTTATTAGATGAAGAAGGAGATAGCAACGAAAACGGAATAAGAATAAGTAACGAAGTACGGATAGATGACATTAAGGAAAATGAAATAGATTATAACGAAAATGAAAAAGACATTGAAGAAAATGGTGTAGACAATATTGAAGAGCAGTCTAGAAAAATAGATGAAAATGAAACTAGTATAGAAGACGGAATAGAAAAAGATATGAGGAGGAAATCGGGAAGAAAAAGGAAAATGAATTTCAAGTATATCGATCAAAATGAATCAAGTACAGGAGACAAACGAGAAAAAGAAGATAAGGGAAGTAAATCGGACCAAAATAGGAAAGTTAAATTCAATACACACCAGTGTTATGTGTGTTTTAAGGTAACTTCTATTGTGAGTTTGTATACTATTGTCTTAAAATTGCATTATCCTCTAGCCGCCCATACGTCAAACCTTGCCAAGCAAAATGTAGTTTTATTTTGTCAACACAAAGTTCAAATTAGACTAGAACAGGAGACCTTTTTATAGGTTTCTGGGCGGCTAGAGGATATACATATACCAGCAAGCATCGACGACCAGTCTGGCCTAGTGGGTAGTGACCCTGTGAAGCCGATGATCCCGGGTTCGAATCCCGGTAAGGGCATTCATGTGTGTGATGAACACAAATATTTGTTCCTAAGTCATGGGTGTTTTCTATGTATATAAGTATGTGGGATCCTATCTCATCGCATAATAATTGATTGTCATAATATAATGTTACGCATAAATCTCTTTTCGCATATTTTTTCTCCAGCTAAAACAGAAAATATTTTGTATAGGTTGTGTAGAATAGGGTAGGTTAGGTTAGGTTTGTGTTATAATTTTTTAGAAATGTTAATATTTCCAGCACAATAACAATTATGCGAAATGAGTTCTATGCGTAACATTACATTAGGACAATCAATTGTTATGCGACCCAATATGGACCCTAAGTATGTGTTTATCCATATACGTATATACACATATCGTCGCCTAGCTATTTTATATTTCATTATGATTTTATATCGTTATCTTAAGGTAGTGGTAAAGTTACAGTTTGGTACCAATGAATTAAATAATTCCTAATGTACTGCGGTGGCATCATGGTTAAAAATGGAACCATGATGCCACCGCAGTGCATTAGGAATTATTTAATTCATTAGTACCAAACTGTCGCATCGCCTGTCATTATGCCTGTCACTTTCGCACTTACTTGTTAGAACGTGACAGGCACAGTGACAGGTGATAGAAACGCGACCGTGCTACAAAATTTTGTTTTTACAGTTGTACCAGACCAAAGAGGAGCTTATAGACCACTGCAAAGAACACTTCGACAATCAGTGCGAGATGCAAACCCTGAAGAAATGTCCACTCTGCGACTACTCCACCAACCTCAGCATCACCAGACACCTAAAACTCAAACACAAACTGAAAATCAAAGTACCATACGGATCCTTCAAAGACAATAAACAGAACAACGGCACGAAATACTATTATGAAGTCAACGATGAAAGAATAAAGAAATTAGAAATAATACCAAGTATAAAGAGACTTAATAAAAGAGAGAGTTGCAAGATCGATAAGAGAAATAAAGAGAAGATGAATAAAGAAGTATTGAAGAGTAAGCTTGTAAAGAAAGGTAAGGAATGGATAGTTATGAAAGAGAAAATAAAGATAAATTTCAAAGATTGCTTGCTACCTAAGTTTGATAAACTTGATGTTATAAATGTTAAAGGTAGCTATGCGGATAGATTGAAACAGCTTTATAAACTAGCAAAGAAAAATGGTAATAAAATGGTTTTCCCATGCGATTCTTGTGATAAAGTTTGTCAAACGCTGGCCGCTTTGAAATTACACAGTAGGAGGCATGAGGAAAATCCGAAACCGTTTAAGAAAAAGGTTTGGAAACATAAACTTGAAGGGAAGCGTGTTGATAAGAAAAAAGCAAAGGTAGTCACAAATTTAGATAATCGTACAGCGCAACCAAAACCGGTGGTGAACAAACATAAATGTGATAAAGAACTTATCGAGTTTTACGAACAAAATATAAAAGGCGGCGATGTGGAATTTTGGCAGTTTTTAAAAATATACAACAAAATGGAACGAGAAAATATCAATGATTTTGAGGATTTGCAAAAAAGCAGCCATTTTGGGTTGCACTGTAATGAGCCGGTGGAAAATATTAATGATTGCAATGAACCCAAAGATTCCTTGAATAGTGATTTAACAAAAGATAATAGTAATAATATTAGGAACAGAACTGTCAAAAAGACAGTCAAGAATACTGTAAGAAACGCATACACAAGAGTAGTAAGACTAAGCAAACGTGAAGCGATGAAAAGGGATGAAGCTAGAAGAAGATTGAGAGAGAAAATATATTGTAATAGCTAAAATAGCAGATAAATTATTAGGAGTTAATATATCTAATAACAGATTCCAGGTTAGTAGAGTCAGACCAAGAAAAGTCTGCAGCGGATTTGATAGCCCACGCAGTGCATTATTTTAAACGTCAAACTTCTATGAAATTATGAGGTATAAATAACACTTGCACTGTGTGGGCTGTCAAATCCGCTGCAGACTTCTATTGGTCCGACTCTAGTCCAAATGTTGGACAAATTGTCCACAACTGTTTACCTAATATCGAAGATAATTTGAAATAGAGGCGGATTGTCAAAGCAAAGAGAATAGATAGTATAGAGGGCTATTGCTATAGTAAATTTTGTAGCCACGGTACATTTACTGCCATCTATCGACACACGATTAAAACTTAAAATAAAATTGAAAATGTATAGATTAATCAAAATAATGTATACGGATAAATGATTTTTATTTTTTATTGTTCCATACTGACCCATGTTCTTTCACTGATGTGTTAAAATTGTTAAATACCAAACGGTGTCGTCAACGCCATCTAGCCGAGTATAGGCCAAAGGTGTGTGCGCCATCTATTCGAGAATGACTTTCTTGATTTCCGAGGCACGTTTTTTTCTTAGACTTTATTTATCTTATACGGAGTTACATATGTCTTTGGTCAAAGTAAATTATGTAGCAACAGTAATTTTACTACCATCTTTCGACAGAAGAAAAAAACTGTTAGAACACCATTCGACTGATCCTTATTCTTTCACTGATATATGTCAACTTGTTAAATATTAATGCCATTTACTCGACTATAGGCCAAAGGTATGGTTCCATGTTTTCGAGCGATGGCGCCACAACCTTCAGCCTATGCTCGAGTAGATGGCGTTAATAATATTTAAAAAGTTAACACATATCAGTTAAAGAATAAGGATCAAAGTCAAATGGCGTTCAAACAGTGTTCATCTTCTGTCGAAAGATGGCAGTAAATGTACTGTAGCTACATAATTTGCCATGACAGTAACTCTCTACTTTAAATCCTCTTTGGTACGCGCTTGGAAATGCGGCAACTGTAATTTTCTCTCTATAGATTAATCTGTATAGGAAATTTTTATTTCCTAAGCTTAAGCTTAAGCTTAGGTTTAAGCTTTTGCTTAAGAGTATTTCTGTCCAATTTTTTTGTACAACATGCATTGTGTCTCACTCTCACTAAGCAAAACTTGAGACGCAAATACACATTGGACAGATGGAATACCATCCTTATATAGAAAATATTAATTCTTTGAGTTGTCGAAAATCCTTTCTAACACTTTCGCAGGTGTATGGCTTTTCACCTGTGTGTTCTCTTTTATGTGACTGTTAACTACTCAATTAAGAAAATGTTTTTTACAAAGTTCGCAGTAATCCGATTTTACGGGTTATGGTTATGACTAGTTGCCGGATTACTGAGTGCCGGATTGGTGAGCGTCGTAATACCGAGCGCCTACCGTGGTTCGTAGTTTTTCTTCTGTCTGTTTGACATGTAGTTTACTAGAATAAGTTGTTATTTTTCAAATAAATATTGTTTATCAACTTAAAAATTGTTTTATTGTAAATCATTTTATATAGTCCGTCTATAGTTCGTTTTGGTTTTGCATTAGAAAACAACTACGGGATCTTGATACTCTTTAACCGATTCGGTGCTGATGACACGCCTGCCGTGTCATCAATGTTTTTTGCGTGTGACACGGGAGGAGTGTCATCATATTCTATGGCGCATGGCATGGCTACCGTGTCATGAAATGATTGTTCCGCGCCACAGACAATATTTTTCGAAAATGGAACACGTAACGAATCGGTTGTCACGCTTTTAAAAAAATCAGTAATTATTACTTATGAAAGCAAAATAATGTAAATAATCGGATTTGGACAGACCAAAGTGAGGAAGGGTCGTAATAAGTCACATTTTCATAGAAATTTGACATTAATGATCTTTAGGCCTCATAAGTACGCGCTTTCTCAACGCGGTTGCTATTGTGATTTTATTGTCTTTTTTAGGGTTCCGTACCCAAAGGGTAAAAGCTGGACTCTATTACTAAGACTCCGCTGTCCGTCTGTCTGTCACCAGGCTGTGTCTCATGAACCGTGATAACTAGACAGTTGAAATATTCACAGATGATGTATTTCTGTAGCCGCTATAACAACAAATACTAACAACAAAACAAAATAAATATTTAAGTGGGGCTCCCATACATCTAACGTGATTTGTGGTTTTGTGCGTAATGGTACGGAACCCTTGGTGCGCGAGTCCGACTCGCACTTGGCCGGTTTTTAGTTCGTGGCTGTAGCAGTTTTTTTTCGACATTAAATGACTAATTATTTATTTAGAACTAGCTTTTGTCCGCGACTTCGTCTACATGGAGTACCTAAGTAATTTGGATAACTTATTTTTGATCCAATCTGCTTTTTATCGATTCCCCATACAAACTTCCACCTCCCTTTTCACCCTCTTAAAGGGTGATTTTTGTGATAAAAACTACCCTGTGTCCTTCCTCGGGACTCAAACTATCTCCATACCAAATTTCAACTAAGTCGGTTCAGCTGTTTAAGCGTGAAGAGGTAACAGACAGACACACTTTCGCATTTATAATTTTATATTTATAATAGAGTTAAGCCACGAAAACTCTGCAGCGATTTTGATAGCCCTCGAAGTGTTGTTATTTATACGTCATAATTTCGTAGAAGTTTGAAGTACTTTAAAATAAGTAAGTAATAAATCGACTGCGTGGGCTATCAAATCCGCTGCAGACTTTTATTGGTCTGACTCTATAAGTATGGATATAATAAGGGAATAATAAATGAAACATGCATTCCGAATATATATTTATACCCACAAGTCATGGTTAACCTAGCCACCACAGGGTGCATAGGGTTACCAGTAATTAGCCACCATAGGGTTACCAGTAATAACCAATATCCCACCCATATTCTACAGGCCACCAATTCGTAGTGGTCTTAGTGTACTTTACTGTCCTAATAGTACCCCTGTGGAGCTCTCTCTGGCGAATTCGCTTCTCGTCGATCACTTTCTTCATTCTCTGTTTCAACCGGGCCTGTCTGATATCCTCCAACTCTTTCGTGTAGTAGAAACCGGAGGTATTGTAGTAAGATGGAGCTTTGTTGTGGAAACCTTGTGTTATGTTCCTTCGCGCCATTTGACCTGGGAAAGAAATGGACATTATCATCATCTCAGCCATAAGACGTCCACTGCTGAACAGAGGCCTCCCCCTTTTTTGGGGGGTGAATGCCATAATCGCCATGCTTGGCAGGCGGGTTGGCGATCGCAGTCGAGTACACCGAATTTGAGGGACGCTGCTGCCCGTCCACTGGTGGTCTTGGACGTGGTTTAAGGACATACCCGGGTCCTGGACGTAGTTTAAGGACATACCCGGGTCCAATGGACATTATAGCACAGAATAAATAATAGTACTAGGTACAGAAGACTCACTCTCTAATAAAACGCGTCTGTTACGATCAGCACAGACATGGCCGCTAGGTGGCGACAGCGGCACGCGCGGCTTATTGGCTTTCCCCAAAATTGGTGTGGAACGGATGTACCTACATTTAGCTACCTGTAGCAAAGCGACGAAATCGCGGAGTGAGCCACGGCTGATTATAGTTCGTTTTTTTTGCATTAGAAAGAAGGTAAGCGATCTTGACATGTCTATTAACACAGAATTAATAATAGTACTACCGTACAGAAAGGAAACTTCCTACAAAACCGAAGTTTGACAGCGGTTCAGGGTCGAATCATGCTATCCCTTTCTAATATATGGCACTATCCCTTTCGGCTATTTAGGGTTGTCAAAATTCAAGTGAGTATCTTATCTGTGGTCGTGCACGCCAAAGGATGTCAAGTGGTGCAAACCCTAATAATTGCTCGGAGCAATGCTGAGCCGAGCGGAGCCGAGTTTGGCCGAAGTCAGGAGTTTCGCACCCCTGCTATCAATTGAAAAACGCTGTTTAAGTCAGCATACTTATGAAAGCAGAAGGTCATAAATGATCATAATAGATTCATATTTGTTACATATTTGCCGTGGCTTATTTTTAAAACGGGGTTTGCAATTAAAAGATACTTTTCCTAATGCTAAAAAAACGAAACAAAAACGTTTCACTGAGTTGAAAAGGTTGAGATGGCAATTTTTATTCCCAGTAGTTACCACTGGTAAAAGGTGGGATTATTTTTGCCCAGAAGAGAAGTTACCACTAAAATTTTGTTAAATTTCGATACTAATAATAATAATAATAAATTTTTGGTAAAAAATTCATTTTTGGTACAAGCTTTTATCGCTGACTGTACTTTTCTTACGACAGACAACTAATACTCATCGAGACAATTCTAAAAACCCCTAACACAATTAGGTTGCGTTGTTTCATCACAGTTCCTATGGCCACCTCCTGTCTCCATCATCAGATCAGTTCGACAGTACCATATTATTGTATTGTCATCAGAACTAAGTACATACAGCTGCCAATTTTCATGACGCTACGATCCTTGGAAGATGGTTAAATTAGTTACCTTAGATTCCATTACCTACATAGTTACATACAGGTCGACCTATGCCAATCGCTAACCTTTCGTAGTGATCGAAACGCAACTGTCAGCCTCCATTCGCACGACAGCATTTTCAACGCGCGTTAAAAAAGCGCTTAAATCTGTCCGCACTCTTAGAAATTCGATTTAACGACCAAGGCTTAACGTCGAAAATCCAACAACGCTTGATAAAAAACGCCACCGCTGTCGTGTGAATAGATACATGGTTATCCATTTGTGTCATTCAAACGCTTTATTAACGCGCGTTGAAAAAGCTGCCGTGCGAATGGGGGCTCACTGTCACACTAAGCCACCATTCACACGACAACTTTTCCAACGCGCGTTAAAAAAGCGCTTGAATCTGTCCCCACTATAAATTTGATTAAAGTCGAAAATCCAACAAAAATCCAACAACGCTTGATAAAAAGCGCCACCGCTGTCGTGTGAATACATACATGGTTATCCATTTGCGTACCACGTACCGTACCTACTTGTATCGGTCTCTAACTTGGCATCAACTTCATGCATCATATGCGTCAGATGGTACGCTTTGATGTAGGCATTTTGGACGCACATCATGTACTGCATCCGGTCGGTACCACGTATACCTACCTGTATTATCGGTGTATAACTTGGCATCAATTTCATGCACCATATGCGTCAGATGGAACGTTTTGATGTAGGCGTTTTGGACGTAAAGCATGTACTGGATCCGGTCGGTACCACGTATACCTACCTGTATTATCGGTGTCGAACTTGGCATCAATTTCATGTATCATATGCGTCAGGTGGAACGTTTTGATGTAGGCGTTTTGGACGTAAAGCATGTACTGGATCCGGTCGGTACCACGTATACCTACCTGTATTATCGGTGTCGAACTTGGCATCAATTTCATGCACCATATGCGTCAGATGGAACGTTTTGATGTAGGCGTTTTGGACGTAAAGCATGTACTGGATCCGGTCGGTACCACGTATACCTACCTGTATTATCGGTGTCGAACTTGGCATCAATTTCATGCACCATATGCGTCAGATGGAACGTTTTGATGTAGGCGTTTTGGACGTAAAGCATGTACTGGATCCGGTCGGTACCACGTATACCTACCTGTATTATCGGTGTCGAACTTGGCATCAATTTCATGCACCATATGCGTCAGATGGAACGTTTTGATGTAGGCGTTTTGGACGTAAAGCATGTACTGGATCCGGTCGGTACCACGTATACCTACCTGTATTATCGGTGTCGAACTTGGCATCAATTTCATGCACCATATGCGTCAGATGGAACGTTTTGATGTAGGCGTTTTGGACGTAAAGCATGTACTGGATCCGGTCGGTACCACGTATACCTACCTGTATTATCGGTGTCGAATTTGGCATCAATTTCATGCATCGTATGCGTCAGATGGAACGTTTTGATGTAGGCGTTTTGGACGTAAAGCATGTACTGGATCCGGTCGGTACCACGTATACCTACCTGTATTATCGGTGTCGTACTTGGCATCAATTTCATGCATCATATGCGTCAGATGGAACGTTTTGATGTAGGCGTTTTGGACGTAAAGCATGTACTGGATCCGGTCGGTACCACGTATACCTACCTGTATTATCGGTGTCGTACTTGGCATTAATTTCATGCATCATATGCGTCAGATGGTACGTTTTTAAGTACGCATTTTGGACGTACAGCATGTACCGGAGCCGCTCGGCTTCCCTATAGCGCGTCTTTATCATCTGCTTATGGGTAAACGTTAGGGCTTTCCTGTAACTATAAAAGCGTATATTCTAAGAGCTATAGTTCGTTTTTCTTAGCATTAGAAAGAACTTGCAAGAAGGTAAGCGATCTTGACATGTCTTTTAATAGAAAAATGTGTTTTAAAAATTAAAAACTATTATTTATGAAAGTTGAAGAATATAAATGATCGTATTAGATTCATAATTGTGACATATTTGCCGTAACTTACAGGCCTATTCGGATTTCGATATAATCACAAGATCTAGAGATCAACTAAATCTACATTAGATATCTACTAGATATGACTTGGATATCTAAGTCATAACACTCATAACTTGTCAAAATCGTTCAAGAGGACCTCCAGAATCGCGGAAACGTCAAATTTGACATATCTATCTTACATATCTTTTAAATTATCCATATGGTAACTTGTTGAAGTCTAGTAGAAATCTAATTCATTTTCCGAATCGAGCCATTATTTTTAAAATGTATTTTTCAATTAAAAGACACATCAAGATTTACCTTATTTCTAATGCTAAAAAAACGAACTATAGCTACGGAAATAGTTTGCAATTTATAGAGTAACGACATCTCTCTAGTTAGTGTACCATACTATCATTACGTAGAGGTACAATAATATAGAGATGACACGGGGGAGGGGCCAAACGACCGAACGAGATGCACTTATGGAAATTTCAGTAGGAGTAGCAGAGAAAGCGGTATTATTGCTTGTCCTTGTCACAGTCTCACTTTTTGTTTGTTCCCCACCAAAATTTTTGTATGGTGGTTTTTGGTGGTGTGGGCAACAAATAACCCGACCGAATTACGTAGATCGTTTTTGGTATGTTGTCAGGAATGTTAAAACGTGTAGAATTTTTTAAATAATATTGTCGCTTTGCGTATGTTTTGTCCCTCACGGAGGCACGCGTATAGCTCGTCTATGTAATACTAGGTCTATGTACCATTATTAATTAATCCGGGCGCCTGGCAGCTGTTCAGCGGTGGTGACAGTGGTTGGGCAGCAATTTATAGAGGGGACCGAAAACGGGACCTTATAGTCATAAGGTATTAAGCTTGTAAAAAAGCGTTCTGAATAAGTGGTTAAAAGACACATAAAAGAGAACACACTGGTGAAAAGTCTTACACCTGCGAAAGTGTTAGAAAGGATTTTCGATGTCGTCTCAAAAGTGCCACCCGTACTTACGCCTCGTCTTAATCCCCCCCCCCATGAGCCAAAGAGAATGGATAGTATGTCATAATGTCATCAAAATCAATGCAGGCTTATCTTCGTCTAACTCGACCATACTATAGACCGACCGCTTAAACGATCCTCCCTTTCTAACTTAAGGCACACCCCTTTCGGCTATTTAGGGTTGTCAAAATTCAAGTAATTATCTTATCTGTGGCCGTGCACGCAAAGGGATGTCAAGTTGTGTCAACACTAATAATTGGTCGGAGCAATGCTCAGCCGAACGGAGCCGAGTTTGCCCGAAGGGAGGAGTCTCCCCACTACTTACGTTTCCACAATATCGCCCATGATGTACCCCATCTCAAACGCTCTCAACTGATCGGGGTTCTTTTCCTCTAATTTCTTTTTTATTGGCAGAATTTCTCTCCACCTGTAATACAGTATTTCAAATTAAAAAACAACGGGTTGCACTCCGGGAGTGCCGACAGACATAGGCGTACGCACGGTGGGGCAAGGTGGGGCAGTTGCCCCACCCTGGTCTCTGACCATAAACTAAGAATTTCTGTTTCAACCGTACCCTGTTACAACATACCCAGCCTCCCCTACTTCTGCCCCACCCCTTAAAAAATGCTGCGTACGCCCATGCAGACAGAAGTGAAAAGTCAACGACAGCGACATTGTAACTCAAAATATTAACAGCGCCATCTAGTGCAAAATGTCTGCAGCACTATGTATCATCACTGTGAGTACTAGTTATATTAATACCAGTTTGAGGCAAACTCACTAGATGGCATTTAATTAAAAAAAAAACAGTGTGTCACATGGACGAGGCGGATCTGCGCGAACTTCGAGTCAACAATTGGCGAGAGGTCGCACAGGACCGAGAAAAGTGGCGCTGTCTTGTGTCGGAGGCCAAGTCTCATTCTGGGTCGCTGAGCCAACAGAGTAAGCAATAATTTCGTTTAGTAATATCACTGTAGGTATATAATATCTTGTATGTAAAATAGTATTTGTTTTACAAGGGGGCAAAGTTGTTCTTTAACCGCTCGTGCTAATATTAATACCCGAGCAAGCGAAAGATTCCAAAATTAAAAAATTGAATCTTGAGCGTTGGGAGGGTTTCAAAGCACGAGGGTTAAACAGACTTTGCCCCCGAGTGAAACACAAAATTTCACACCAACCCGAAGCCATTAAAGGTAAAATATCAAACAAAATCAATCCAAATGAATGCTAATTAAATATTTATCGTTCAAAATCATCATTTAAAAGTTAATTCTACCAGCAAACATATAAGAAAGCAACTTAAAATTTGCTAAGGCCCGCGGTAAGCTCAAGAAGGCTTGTGTTGCGGGTACTCAGACAACGATATATATGTAATATATAAATGATTAAATACATAGAAAACAACCATGACTCAGGAACAAATATCTGTATCATCATACAAATAAATGCTGCGAAAGTGGCTACTAACCTTGTCTTTGTATGACGTCGAGGAGTTTTTTAAATTACCGTATACATAGGTAACATAGCGTATAACTTATTAATTTAATAACTCATCGTTGTATGAACATTTACTTACATTTACATGTAACTGTACTATACAAGGTGTAACATGAGGAAACCGAATAATTTTAACCACGCATTTCTGAGGTCAAAAGAAGTAAAAAATGTAATATGAGTTTAGGTCAATTTCGCCCAAAATTTTTTTTTTGTTTTGTTTTTTTTTTTTCAATTTTTGAATGTATTTGTACATAAAAAAATAAATGTTATTGGTAAACTTGTTACTTAAAATAGATTTTTACATTTTTTTTCGTAAAACCTTCTTTTTGCAAAGTGTTACTTGTCACTTTTTGACATCTATCAATAAGGATATTTAGACTACGTCCCATAGCAGCAGCATTACCATCGAAAAGGCCTTTTACATTATGTAACAACAAAAACTTGTTTATTTTTAAATTAATTATTTAATATTATCTCTGAAACAAAGCGTTTTTTTTTAAAGTTTATAGGACATTTTTGTCTCTAAATATGATCAGGAATACTATGTTAAAATTATTCGGTTTACTCATATTACACCGTGTATGTAAAGATACACTGCGACATTGTAATTGTACCTGCCTAGACATTTTGACCTGTAACTTTGGTGTTATTAATAAATATTTGTATTTGTAATGCCCTTACCAGGATTCGAACCCGGGACCATCGGCTTCGTAGGCAGCGTCACTACCCACTAGGCCAGACCGGTCGTCAGAGAAATATTGTGAAAGGGATAAGATATTTTGATATTTTATTCTACCGGTAACGGATTTGTATAAAGGATGACTCACGTTAGACCGGGCCGTGTCCGGGCCGGGCCTTTAGGCGGATTGTTTTCTATGGAAAGGGGTCATCCATTAATTACGTCACACGAATTTCTAGGTTTTTTGACCCCTCCCCCTTCCTGGTCACACTTGGTTACATTTGGCAAACCCTTCCCCCCTAGTGTGACGTCACATTTTTTCTACGAAATCGCCAAATCGAATTTAATTAAGTAAGTACCTGAGTATTATTAATATTTTATCAAAATACTTTTGACGACTGCTTAGAAAAGAAAATTAAACGAATAAAAACGATTATCGTTTTAAAAAATTGTTATTTAAATGTACAGCGAATAAAATGATTTAAATCAATTTTCGGTTACTGATGAAGTTAAAGTGACGTCATAAAGTTTGTGTCTCCCCCCTCCCCCATGTCACAATATGTCACATTTTCTTGACCCCCTCCCTACCCCTAAACGTGTGATGTAATTAATGGATGACCCCAAAGCATAGCATCACGTTATCGCCTGTCATGTCATAGAAAAGTAAGCTCCGGTCCGGACACGGCTCAGTCTAACGTAAATCATCCTTAAGTATATACCACATACCGTAGTTCAGTTCGTTCAAGGTAACCTCGCATTAGTTCACACAGGCGTCTAATTTGATTCTCATTCTCTTCAGTATTGTGCACCGTTACCTTGGCGGAGCACTGGGCTGCCAACAACACTAAAAACATTAACATTTAAAATCAACACCAACGTAAATAAAATAAATACTTAAATAAAATTTTCACCACAAGTTCGGAAAGGCTTACTTTGCACTTCAAAAACGGATAGCAAAGTTGCACTTTGCTATCAGTAATTCATGTGAGGCAAAGTGATCAAATGCAAATTTTGAGTTGTTTTCTTATTTTTGCTGGTAGAAATGACTTTTAAATGTTGATTTTAGATGATAAATATTTAATAACATTTATTTGAATTTGATTTGGTTTGATTTTGTTTGATATTTTAGATACTAAATTTAGGTAATAAAATATTTGCTTCGGGTTGGTGTGGTGAAATATTTTGTGTTTCACTCGGGGGAAAATTTTGTTTAACCGCCCGTGCTAATATTGATACCCTCGCAACGCTCAAGTTCTTTTACTCTCGTAGTTCAATTTTAGAATCTTTCGCTTGCTCGGGTATCAATATTAGCACGAGCGGATAAACATCAACTTCGCCCCCTTGTAAAACAAATAACTATTGTTTATTTCAGACCATGAGATCCATATTTTTTGCTAGCTAACCAGAGAAACATCCATGCTTACATCCTATGTTAGTACTTACATAAAACCACTTATAACTATTAACTATTTACTACCTTAACATATACATAATGTGTGCTGAGAGGAACACGGGGCAAGATGGGTAATTTAGCCTTGCCTATCACTACCTCTACCCAGTATTTTGTGAGGCGGCAGTCTAGACCACAGAATAAATAATAGTACTAGGTACAGAAGACTCACTCTCTAACAAAACGCGTCTGTTACGATCAGCACAGATATGGCCGCTACGTGGCGACAGCGCCACGCGCGGCTTATGGTTTTCCCCAAAATTGGGGAGGAACGGATAGGCATACTTTTAGCTACCTGTAGCAAAGCCTCGAAATCGCGGAGTGAGCCACGCCTGGCTGGGGCCATAACTGGCCATGCCTCATTTAACAAGCACCTATTAACCCTTACAGATAGCCCCCTCTGCAGAGCATGCATGGAGGCAGAGGAGACAGCCGCCCATGTCGTTATCAAATGCCAAGGGGTGGCAGAATACCGGGCACAACACCTCGGCTCCACGGGGTCTCTCCCAGAAGTCATCGGCAACGTCAGGGGTCTGCTAGGCTTCTTGGTAGAGTCGGGTTGGCAAGAATAGTGCCGCCAACCCACCACGGTAAATATGCGCAATAATAAGATGTCGAGTTGCGGAAACCAAGCCTGCGAGAACCTATACCTATATCGATTATGTAATGTTACCGTCTACTCTCAACTGGCTAAATGAGCCATTTGAGGGTAGATTTTGTTTACTTTTATTTAAATACCTACCTAAAAATACAGAGTATAAATTCGAATTTTGCCAACCGGACTTAAATATTCTAAAACTTACTCAATATTATAATAACAAGCGTAGTCATTTTGCTTGTGTTATGGTAATGATAAATCTCTTAATAACATTTCTAAAATATTTACGTATTTAATTACAAATTTATTGTTATAAACCAGATCGTAAAACTTTAATATAAAATTAATTAGAATTTTTTTTGTAATTACGATTTATAGCAGTTTTATTATGTCCGATTTTATTGGCAATAATATAAATTAGTAATTTTAAATTCTTATTGTTCTTTATTGAAATAAAACATAGTTACCTAATAGGAATAAAGTTATATGGGTTACTAAAACATAAAATATGAAGAACCATTGGAGTTTGTTCCTTATAGTGGCATGTAAGTTATTTTCACCACACCATCTCGGAAAGGCTCTCTTTATACTTCAAAAACTGACGAGAAAGTTGCACATTATCCACAAGCAAGAATGGAAAATTAATCTGATGCAAATATGAGTGGTTTTCATGCGGTTCAATAGGTACATTTCAGCGGGCGAGGTGCACAGAATGACCTTGACGCCACGCGCCAGCGTGTGTGCGTGAGGAAAAGGATAATCCTTTTCCTATTAATGATAAGTAACTACTAATGACCACTCTATAATCCCCACATTTACAAATAGGTAAATGTGGGGATTATAGAGTGGTTTTGAAGTATAAAGAGAGCCTTTCCGAGATGGTGTGGTGAAAATAACTTGCAACAAACAAACAACAATAAAATAAAATAAGGAACAAACTCCAATGGTTCTTCATATTTTATGTTTTAGTAACCCATATAACTTTATGTCTATTAGGTAACTATGTTTTATCTCTATAAAGAACTATAGGCATTTGAAATAACTAATTTATATTATTGCCAATAAAATCGGACATAATAAAACTGCTATAAATCGTAAGTACTAAAAAATTCTAATTAATTTTATATTAAAGTTTTACGATCTTAAGGTTTATAACAATAAATTTGTAATTAAATACGTAATTATTTTAGAAATGTTATTAAGAGATTTATCATTATCATAACATAATAAAGCAACATGACTACACTTGTTATTATAATGTTGAGTAAGTTTTAGAATATTTAAGTCCGGTTGGCATAATTCGAATTTATACTCTGTATTTTTAGGTATTTAAATAAAAGTAAACAAAATCTACCCTCAAATGGCTCATTTAGCCAGTTGAGGGTAGACGGAAACATTACATGATCGATATAGGTATAGGTTATAAGCTTTATTTATGTATAGGTAACTTAGTAATTACCTTTTACAAACATGATATTAACATATAAAAATGGAAAAAAGAATTTGAGGGCAACCTGTATTCTTAAAAACTATGGTCGAATTTTAAACTGGCTTAAGGGGGGCGTTAATACCTTCATTTACCTTAGGTTCTCGCGGGCATGGTTTCCGCAACTCGACGTCATATTATTGCGCCTATTTTTCGTGGTGGGTTGGCGGCACTATTCTTGCCAACCCGACTCTACATCCGTTCCACCCCAATTTTGGGGAAAGCCTTAAGCCGAGCGTGGCGCTGTCGCCACCTAGCGGCCATATCTGTGCTGATCGTGACAGACGCGTTTTGTTAGAGAGTGAGTCTTCTGTACCTTGTACTATTATTTATTCTGTGGTAGAGGTAGTGATAGGCAGGGCTAAATTATCCATCTTGCCACGTGATCCTCTCTGCACGCATTATGTAAATGTTAAGGTAGTAAATAGTTATAAGTGGTTTTATGTAAGTACCAACCCTAATAGCATTTTCTTGTAGGGATTTTGTTGGGCCTTTGTTTACGTATTAGTTGGGCAACCGTTATATTTGGCCGTACGATTTGCTGGAGGGCCCTCGACAAAGGCCCTCCCGAAGATTCCCAACAGAGGGCCATTAGAGTAATTTTTTCGTTGGGCCTATTTAAATAAATCATACAATTATTCAACGGTGGTGGTTTTGGTTGGGCCGTGGTTGGGCCCATACACATTTGTTTGATGGTTGGTTAATTGTTACATTTGGCCGTACGATTTGCTGGAGGGCCCTCGACAAAGGCCCTCCCAAAGATTCCCAACAGAGGGCCATTAGAGTAATTTTTTCGTTGGGCCTATTTAAATAAATCATACAATTATTCAACGGTGGTGGTTTTGGTTGGGCCGTGGTTGGGCCTATACTCATTTGTTTGATGGTTGGTTAATTGTTACATTTGGCCGTATGGCTTGCTGTAGGGCCAACTGCAAAAAAATAAAAAAGGGCAATTTTTCCGTTGTGCTTCTGTTTGCAAATTCAGCAATTACCCATCGGCAAGTCAGGTAGGTCGGTAGGTAGTCGTGCACCAGGTTGAAGGCTCAACACAGCTTGTCCCACAAAGGGCCAACATTGTAACTTTAACGTTGGGCCTTGTGTAGGATTCTTACAATACTACCGTAGGTAAATAGTTGTGTAATTTATAGTGTGCCTACAGTCTAATTATGTAATGGGCTTTTGTTTACGAGTCCTACAGTTACCCTACGTTAAGTAAGTGGTTGTGTAATACGACGTTGGGCCTTTGCTGATAAATATTACAATTACACTACGGTAGGCATTGGTTGTATCCACATGAAGGCCCTAGGCAGTAGTTGTTAATCTTCTCTGTATCGTTCCAATTTTAGTATATGTACTGTCGAAGCAAGTACACTTACTATACACTCTAATTTGTATATATACTAACCGCACTTCGAAACTTCGTAAGCGAGATTTATGTTTTTTGAGATTTAAATTGAGAAAATGTTGGTAAAATACAATTTTTTAAATTTATGTATAAATTTTATAGTTATAGCTATTAGATTTATAAGTTACTTTTAAAAATATTATGATTATATCCGGAATAATCGACAAAATAACTATAACTTCGATGTTTGGAGACAGTAACGCCATCTAGTGACGCCACGAGCAAACTCAACTGGTATTGTTGGGCATCAGTACCACAGCCAATGTTGGTAAATGCGATATTTGTACTCACTGGGCCATCGAATGTTATCGTTGTTTAGCCACCGGTACCAAAATACACAAAGGCCCATTGTTAGGCGTCAGTGCCACAGCCAATGTTGGTAAATACGATATTTGTCATCATTGGGCCATCGGATGATATCTTTGACTAGCCAACGTTACCAAAATACACAAAGGCCCATTGTTGGGCATCAATGCTACAGTCAATGTTGGTAAATGCGGTATTCGTCACCATTGGGCCAACGAATGTTATCGTTGTTTAGCGAACGGCAGCAAAATACACAAAGGCCCATTTTTGGGCCTCAATGCTACAGCCAATGTTGGTAAATGCGATATTTGTCGTCATTGGGCCATCGGATGATATCGTTGATTAGCCAACGTTACCAAAATAAACAAAGGCCCGTTGTTGGGCATCAGTGCCACAGCCAATGTTGGTAAATGCGATATTTGTCAGCATTGGGCCATCGGATGATATCGTTGACTAGCCAACGTTACCAAAATACACAAAGGCCCATTGTTGGGCATCAATGCTACAGCCAATGTTGGTAAATGCAATATTTGTTGTCATTGGGCCATCGGATGATATCGTTGATTAGCCAACGTTACCAAAATAAACAAAGGCCCATTGTTGGGCATCAGTGCCACAGCGAATGTTGGTAAATGCGATATTTGTCATCATTGGGCCATCGGATGATATCGTTGATTAGCCAACGTTACCAAAATACACAAAGGCCCATTGTTGGTCATCAATGCTACAGTCAATGTTGGTAAATGCGATATTTGTCGTCATTGGGCCATCGGATGATATCGTTGATTAGCCAACGTTACCAAAATAAACAAAGGCCCGTTGTTGGGCATCAATGCTACAGCCAATGTTGGTAAATGCGATATTTGTCGTCATTGGGCCATCGGATGATATCGTTGATTAGCCAACGTTACCAAAATAAACAAAGGCCCATTGTTGGGCATCAGTGCCACAGCCAATGTTGGTAAATGCGATTTTTGTCATCATTGGGCCATCGGATGATATCGTTGATTTGCCAACGTTACCAAAATACACAAAGGCCCATTGTTGGGCATCAATGCTACAGCCAATGTTGGTAAATGCGATATTTGTCGTCATTGGGCCATCGGATGATATCGTCGATTAGCCAACGTTACCAAAATAAACAAAGGCCCATTGTTGGGCATCAGTGCCACAGCCAATGGTGGTAAATGCGATATTTGTCATCATTGGGCCATCGGATGATATCGTTGACTAGCCAACGTTACCAAAATACACAAAGGCCCATTGTTGGGCATCCGTGCCATAGCCAATGTTGGTAAATGTGGTATTCGTCACCATTGGGCCAACGAATGTTATCGTTGTTTAGCGAACGTTAGCAAAATACACAAAGGCCCATTGTTGGGCATCACTGCCACTGCCAATGTTGGTAAATGCGATATATGTCATCATTGGGCCAACGAATATTATCGTTGTTTAGCCAACGGTACCAAAATACACAAAGGCCCATTGTTGGGCATCTGTGCCACAGCGAATGTTGGTAAATGCGATGGTGGGCCAATACAAAATTAACGTTGGCTACGGAACGAACCTCATCCCAACGTTTTCCCTACCGTTGGCACCGTGGGCCCCAACGAAAATGCTACTAGGGAACATAATAGGATGTAAGTTTTTCTGGTTAGCTAACAAAAATATGGATCTCATGGTCAACAATATTTATTTATTTACTTAATCTGAATCTGAAAACGGCCCAAAAAGTATATCCTTGGCATCGAACACCGCTCTCAACCACTCGACTTTTCCTTCATTTCTGGCCATTTTTCCAGTAATTAATATTTTACAGCAAACAATAACACAGCATTTAGTAGAGCACCGAGTATCTATGACAGACGTTTTTTTTAAAAATAGTGATGTCGTTCACACCTGTAGATTTCACATGAAATCGAGATTGACCGTGGTTCTTTACAACTGTAATTATCTATGTGTATTTATAAAACACCTGTAGCCGTTCACAGTGCATTACAGGTGCCTGTAGCCTGTACTCTTGTAACCTGTAACTTTATAAAACTGGGCCCTGATGGTAGTCGTACTAACTGTAAAATCGATTTTTAATCTAATTCACAACAAAAGCTTTCTTGAGCTTGGGCTTAGTCAATTTGCGTAAAAGTGTCCTATAAAACTGTGCAGTCCGACTGTGCAGATAAATCGAACCGTGTGTATGACAAATCGTTACGATAATCGACATACACACGGTCTTTTAGAATTGTCTCGATGAGTATTAGTTGTCTGCCGTAAGAAAAGTACAGTCAGCGATAAAAACTTGTACCAAAAATGAAATTTTTGCCAAAAACTTATTTATTTATTGTATTGTAGTGATGCGCGCGGGGTGGTGTCAACAGTGGGATCCGAACAAGAATGGGGACGAGAATACGTACATGCAATACACGTCACACTGGAAGAAAGAGATTATTGAGTTAGCGCAGGACTGTATCTCCGAAATCACAGCCAGTGTATGTGTCGGCGGCCGATCGTAAGATCAGGCATATCATGAAATAGGGATGTTACGGAGTTCCGGTTCCGTTTCCGTTAAGGCGGAACTTCCGTTTGGTATTACACATCCGTTTCTGTTTCGGTTCCGTTATGTTTGAAACGGAAGTTATAACGGATGTCAATGCTTCGCGCGGCGGCGGCTACATCAAAAACCGGGCAAGTGCGAGTCTGACTCGCACACGAAGGGTTCCGTACCATAAAGCAAAAAAAAAAAAAGCAAAAAAAAAAACGGTCACCCATCCAAGTACTGACCCCTCCCGACGTTGCTTAACTTTGGTCAAAAATCACGTTTGTTGTATGGGAGCCCCATTTAAATCTTTATTTTATTCTGTTTTTAGTATTTGTTGTTATAGCGGCAACAGAAATACATCATCTGTGAAAATTTCAACTGTCTAGCTATCACGGTTCGTGAGATACAGCCTGGTGACAGACGGACGGACGGACGGACGGACGGACAGCGAAGTCTTAGTAATAGAGGGTCCCGTTTTACCCTTTGGGTACGGAACCCTAAAAACAGGTTCATACCAGTCATTCGCTCATCGCCCCGCTTGCCACGTGCTACGCTAATTTGTTGTTTGTTTGTATACTTTGTTTTATTCGTGTTTTAAAATTAAAATCGTATGTGTTCTGTTGTGTACTGACTACTGACTGTGTGTAGTGTGTGTGGTGAATATTAGTATGAAAAAAACGAATAATGAAGCCGAAATCAAGTTAGTTATTACCTTATTAGGTAAAATATTTTTGCTTAATAACATCTAGGTCAAAGATTTATAGATTTATTTTTATTTTTAGATTTAGATTTAGATATTTAGAATGTATGGTTTTAATAGATTCTGGTTCCGGTTCCGTTTTCGGTTCCGGTTCCGTTAAAATAAATTGAAAACATCTGTTTCCGTTTTCGGTTCCGATAAAACCACATCCGTTACATCCCTGTCGTGAAATTCCTAGGCATATCGTAACGTGAAAATCTTTGACTCGTTCCCTGAGTCGACGGAGCCCCGCTACGCGGGGCTCCTATTTCTGGGCAGTTTGCCCTTCGGGCATCTGAAGCAACCTAACGAACCTATCCTACCTATATATTGGTTTAATGTGACTATCGTCAAAACATTACACAGGATTACGATCTGCCTGATCTTACGATCGGCCGCCGACATACGTATTACCTACATTAAGGAATGCAAATCAGTTATAACCGTAACCGAAATATTCGGTTATAACAGAATATTTTGACAAAATTTCCTAACCGAATATCGGAAACTCGAATCGGTCACGGTTATTTTCGGTTATTTATTTATGACTTAAAATGTATGTTTTTATCATCTAATGACTACAAAATCCTGCCTTGGCTGTGACGCCTGTGACTACAATTTTTGTTATTCGTGGACTTTAATAACAAAAATATACCTACTTCCCTTATTTATGAAATATTTGTATTGTGTAAGAGTAAAAACACCAGGGCACCACTTTTAACAATATTTATTAGGGAATCACAATATGAGAGTATAGATCTGAAAATAATATGCGAGGACGCTCTCGCGTAAAACCAATCTAAGATGGACGACCACCTCTAGTGATGTGCCATTGTCGGTTATCGTAGTGATGTCAAACACCGATGGATGACGCCTCGATCGATGGATCTGGGCCCAGTTTTATAAAGTTACAAGTTACAGGTTACAAGAGTACAGGCTACAGGCACCTGTAATGCACTGTGAACGGCTACAGGTGTTTTATAAATACACATAAATAATTACAGTTGTAAAGAACCACGGTCAATCTCGATTACATGTGAAATCTACAGGTGTGAAGGACATCACTATTTTAAAAAAAACGTGTGTCATAGATACTCGGTTCTCTACTAAATTATGTGTTTTTGTTTGCTGTAAAATATTAATTACTGGAAAAATGGCCAGAAACGAAGGAAAAATCGAGTGGTTGAGAGCGGCGTTCCATGCCAAGGATATACTTTTTGGGCCGTTTTCAGATTCAGATTAAGTTAGATTTAATGAAATATTTACGTAATAAGTAAATAACATGTAAATAAGTACTCTTTCACATTCTTACATTAAAATGTATCGTTTCGGTAGCGGCTCAAAGATAAATACGGTGTGTATCGAAAATTATGAATAGTACACTTTACCATAATGTGAATGCACTATACTTAAATAAAGAGACGAATGCTAATAAATCAACGACAAATATCGGCAATAATCCCTTTCCATTTCCTAGTAGATAAAATAAAACGAATCGTCAATAAAATCAATATCAAACATATTGTCACTTTATTTCCTATTTACTATATATTTCAGATACATTAACAAAAACTGATAAGGTCAGTGCATGGAAAAGTATGCATGCCCTGGCACAATCGTTGGCGTTGGTGCTTAACAATAAAAAGTAAAGTTTAAAATCTCTCAGAAAACGAGTCTACAAGTAACTGCTGTTGTGCTGTTACAGGACAACAGGACTCAAGACGTATGTAAGTTTTTGTTACAAGTGTACCAATCTACACTTGTAATTTACAATATTTTTATAAAACGCTTGTTCGATTATGAGTTTAAAACTATAAAACTCCCGTATTTTCGTCTATGGTTGAGCTACAGGCACTTGTACCTGTAACCTGTAAAATTGTAACACAGTACTTTTATAAAACGCAAATTGTAAAAAACGGAGCAAGTGTTGCCAGTAAACGCCTGTAAACTTGTAACTTGTAACTTTATAAAACTGGGCCCTGGCCGTTTAATTGAATATTGTATTGTATTTTTATTGAATACCTCCAAGATCATATTTTACTGTATATGGTGTGTTTTATTAAAAAACGAAGATTTTTACTCACATTACCTTATACTGTAGGTACTACAAAGATTCTTGTATTTTTTTAATTACTACATTGTACCTAAATTTATAATTTTTCTTCGAAAATAACCGTAACCGATTATAACCGATATCCGGTCATTTTTCGGCCATAACCGTAACCGAAACGTATTTTAACCGTGTTTTAACAGGGGGACAACGGGTAATTTTTTTGCTCCAGTTTTAAGTTATCTTTTTGATATGAAGTTTGGCCGGTTATTGCATTCCCTAACCTACATACACATACCTATATATAATCATATAATCACGCCTATTTCCCGGAGGGGTAGGCAGAGACCACGGATTTCCACTTGCTACCTCTTTTGCTTCCTTCACTTTCATAACATTTCTCATACAGTGTATGTACAGTTATTATAGTTCGTTTTTTTAGCATTAGAAAAAAGGTAAACAATCTTGACGTGTCTTTTTATTGAAAAACACTTTTGAAAAATAAGTCACAGAATAATATGTAATAACCAAGAAAAGTGTGCAGCGATTCTGATAGCCCACGCACTGCAAGTCTTATTTTAAACGTCAAACTTCAATGAAAATAATGACGTATAAATAACACTTGCACCACGCTATTTAGGTAGATACTCGTATGTATTAGAGATGCAACGGATAGTTGTTTGGCCGGATACCGGATACCGGATATTTGGCCTGACCATCTTGTTTTGTAGTGAATGTTCGCGCGGACTTTCTCTAGGTTCGAAATGAGTGCGCGTGCAAGTGAGTGGCATGTTTAAATTGTTTTAAAATAATAATCGAGTATACGATTATGACCGTGATTGTTTCTTATTTCAATTTTGTTTACTCCAAAATCAAGCAGTCACTATCCGGTATCCGGCCGGATAGTTGGCCACTATCTGGTATCCGGCCGGATTTTAATATAATGGCCGGATAGGCCAGGTACCGGATAGTAACCGAATATCCGGTGCATCTCTCTCTAGTATGTAGGTATACTTAACGATAAATTTCCATTGTAGGTATTCCAGTCCGAGCAGATCCAATGGTTAGCCGCAGATGACCTGCGACACGCTATAGGCATGACTATGGGTAAGTCCAGCTTTTAGAGTCTCCCCACAGGTCTCTATTAATTGTTTCCCAAAAAGTTTAAGTAGTAATGTATGTGTGTAGCTTTCAAATAGAGCGCGACGGCTAATCCTATTGACGTGCCACGACCACCTGCATAAGAAGTAGGTAGAGTACTTCGGTTACTGAGTGCCGGCAAGTCGAACGCTACAGAACCAGTCTAAAATGTGTCATCGAGATGCGTAACAAAGGCGCGTTATCGGAGAGCGCACCTACACTGGTTTTTTGAGCGTTGGACTAGCCCGCGCTCAGGTGCCAAATAGAATAATTAAGACTATTTTTTTCTGGTAAGTAGCATGTGCGGTTTTACTTAACAATAGACAATAGGATTAGCCGTCGGGCTCTATTAGAAACCTACGAACTATACTATTATTTATTCTGTGGTAGTACCTAAACAATTTGTAATGTCCAGGTCGTATTTTCGAGTTGCATCGACAACAGGTGGACATGTACCGGCGCATGAAGCGTATAGTAGAGGGGCAGTTCACCTGGCTGCGTCCAGAGCTGGCGGGGGTCTTCCACCAACTGGGGCCCCAGAGCGGGGTCGCCGAACCGGCTGCGGGCTTCGAACAGTTCAAACCCAATCAGTATGACCAAAAATGGGTGTCGAACGTTAAGCAAACTTACCAAGATTATAAGCCGCACATTTATATTACGGCTTTGGAATATATTACGAAGAAGCAGACTCAAATCGAAAATCTTGTAAAGGTAACGAATATGTAGATATCAGTAGATATAATTCTGTAATTTCTTTCAAGCAAAGTGTGTCAGTAGAAATTACAGCAAAGAGAAGTAGGGTAAGAACTATTATATAATCTGTGCTTTGGCCTAGAGTCGAGTAGATGGCTTTAATATTAAAAACCGGGCAAGTGCGAGTCGGACTCGCGCACGAAGGGTTCCGTACCATAATGCAAAAAACAAACAAAAAAAAGCAAAAAAAAACGGTCACCCATCCAAGTACTGACCACTCCCGACGTTGCTTAACTTTGGTCAAAAATCACGTTTGTTGTATGGGAGCCCCATTTAAATCTTTATTTTATTCTGTTTTTAGTATTTGTTGTTATAGCGGCAACAGAAATACATCATCTATGAAAATTTCAAGTGTCTAGCTATCACGGTTCTTGAGATACAGCCTGGTGACGAGCTGGTGACAGACGGACGGACGGACGGACGGACGGACAGCGAAGTCTTAGTAATAGGGTCCCGTTTTACCCTTTGGGTACGGAACCCTAAAAATTTAACAAGTTAACACATATCAGTGAAAGAATAAGGATCAAAGTCAAATGGCGTTCTAACAGTGTTAATCTTCTGTCGAAAGATGGCAGTAAATTTACAGTGGCTACGAAATTTACTTTGACAATCCGCCTCTACGCGCTGATGCTTGAAGCGAAAGCGAATCCGGAGGTCGCGGGTTCAAACTCCGGCTCATACCAATGAGTTTTCAGAAATATCATTTGATATTTGCCAGACGCTTTTCGGTGAAGGAAAACATCGTGAGGAAACCAGACTAATCCCAATAAAACACTGATTTAAAGTTTCACGATTATTAAACATTATGAAACTGCACAACGGGACTTAATACGCGATTAAGTCCCGTAGTGCAGTTTCATAATCCCAATAAGGTCTAGCTTCCTTTCTGGGTTAGATGGTCAGATGGAAATCGCTTTCGTAAAAACTAGTGCAAGTCATGGGATTAGTTGTCAAGCGGAACTCAAGCTCCCATGAGCCGTGGCCAAATGGCGGGATTACGCGAGGAAGAAGAAGAATCCTCCTCTATACCTTCACTCTATTCTCTTTGCAGTTACTAACGACTTACACGGCAGAGGAAGAGGTGGATCGTTTCAAGCCGTACAATCTACCCATGGGACAGGACCATTTGGCCGTGTGGAAGGGGTACCAGACCAAAAGTAAGACTACATTTGGTAGAAGAGCCAGAGCAGACTGCAAAATTTGGAACCGACTTGATACCGCGATGAAATGCAATGCAAGTTTGTTTCCCATAAAAGTGATTCTATAGTCCGTGGCTGTACATTAGATAAATAATTCAATAATTATTAACAAAAGCAAAAAAAAACGGTCACCCATCCAAGTACTGACCACTCCCGACGTTGCTTAACTTTGGTCAAAAATCACGTTTGTTGTATGGGAGCCCCATTTAAATCTTTATTTTATTCTGTTTTTAGTATTTGTTGTTATAGCGGCAAAAGAAATACATCATCTGTGAAAATTTCAACTGTCTAGCTATCACGGTTCGTGAGATACAGCCTGGTGACAGACGGACGGACGGACGGACGGACGGACAGCGAAGTCTTAGTAATAGGGTCCCGTTTTACCCTTTGGGTACGGAACCCTAAAAACGAACTATAAGTCCGAATTTGATAGTCTGCCACGGCGGAACTTGCCGAAAGCATTGACGTGTATCTCAGGACGGGCCTTACGGGCACTAAAAATGGTACTATCAGCGGTGTCACCTACGAATCCGAGCCAATCGTGCAGTCTAATGGCTCCTCTTCACGTTGGGCCAACGCCAACGCCAACGAGGGACGCATTTATGCGTTAGAGGGAGCAAGTGATATTGCTATCTCATTCTACCGCATGGCTGCGTCCCTCGTTGGCGTTGGCGTTGGCCCAACGTGAAGAGGAGCCTTAACGCAACTAGTTGCGGCCAATCGCGCGCGTGATGCGAACTCATCAACCAATCGCGTTGTAACGGTGTCACACCTGTACTGGCCCCATTCATGCCCCATTGTTATTGCCCAGTCCTGAGATACATACGTTAATGGCCGAAAGTACAAAAAAAGCAGTTTCGGCAAAGAAAATAACTGACAGACTTCGCTTTTCTGTGTTTACATGTAAATTTCTAACTGCTGCCATAACTGTTATTTCGGTATCAGATGGGTTAAATCAGCTCCCCTTTTTCTCACCGGAAGTGGCCATCTTTTTCGTATTTTCGGCAAGTTCCCCCGTAGGCCAAGCAATAAGAAGGTATAGAGGGAAATGCTAGGAACACAATTTTTGACTCCGTAACTTTGTTTGAATTCAGCACCCCCGATTTATACGAAAATGATACCAAACATGGCCTAACAGCTTCACTGATGTAGATATCAAGATAAAATTAAAATCCCTAAATAAACTTTCAAGAGCGGGTATCTCAAAAACTATTCAAGATATCGAAAAACTTGACTGAATAAAACATGTAACTAATTTTATTAGCTTTCGGTTTGTCTTAGTAGTCATTTCGCTAAGACGCAAAGTTTCCAAGATATCAATAAAAAACCGAAAAATTCGACCTTCTTACCCCCCTCTACCCCTCAGCACCGGGGCTACAGCCGGGGACTTTTGATATGTTCACCTCCTAACTAGTCCAAACAAAGTTATAGAGTCAAAAATTGTGTTCCTAGCATTTCCCTCTACAAGGTTTTTTGAGCATTCCTGACCTACCGTGGTAGACTATCAAATTCGGACTTAGCATCTCTTTTATGGGAAACCATTGTGCATTTAATCACGGTATCAAGTCGGTTCAAATTTTGCAGTCGCGTGTTATTTCGTAGTCGACGTCTAAATGAGTCCTCGCCTGTGCGGTACGGGGGAGACGGGGTGGGACGACTAAGGGTGGCGGGGAAGGTGCGGGCGCCGTACGCCTGCCCCACCCCACCCCGTCTCCCACCCCGTCTCCCCCGTACCGCGCAGGCGAGGACTTATTTAAGCGGTCGGTCTATAACCACAGAATAACTAATAGTACTACCGTACAGAAAATTCACTCGTTCACAAAAGTCACATTTAGGTATAAAATTATACCTATACTCGCCACCTGCACGCAAAATTGAAACTTATATACCTACGTAACCGCGCACGAACCGTGAATCTTCCTTGCGCGCCGCAGTTTTATGACCGAGCTGTGAGCGTCGGCACAGGGTTGAAACTTGACAAATTTTTGTACCTATACCTACCGATTTATTATTTTTAAGATTAATATGTAGGAATTACTAACGTTGATTCTGTAAACATATTTTTTTTATCCGGACATAGTATGTCTGATTCTTACGGAAGTAGGTAGATATGCCACATCCGTATTCCTTTGAAAATATGTCGGTCAGTTCCTAATATTGTTTCTGGGCCACCAATAATCATTTATGCAAACAAAACGAATTAGTTGTCGAATTTGATTACTTAGTATTTATGTTATGTTTTAAAGTTTAAATTCACCTTTCAATATCGTCCGGAATTTAATAAAATGTTATTTCTGCAACCTTGTTCTTTAGACATCCGTAAACAGAACAATATCTTTTATAGGGATTATATCGAGATATAGGTTTCGAAGCCATTGTGTATTTTCAATTTTGCGCGAGCGCCACGTAACACGACTATCGTGCGAGCCGAGCGGCACGCGGCAGCCCACTGCCATACGCCGCGCAACGCGGCGCGCCGGCCAAATGTACCTAAACTGCGTAGTGACACCCCCCTGCTATAACTTCGTTTTCTTATATGGTCCGTGGTATTCTAGAAAACCTCAGACACGGCCCAGAAGACACCACACAGAATGAAGAAGACAGAAAATACGACGAAGAAGAAGAGTTAAAGGCACAAATGCGGGACGCGTATTTTAAAAAGAATAGAAATAATAAATAAATCCGCCGGTCTAGTACTATACTAAGAAGGGTGGTTCGCTTTTCATACAAAATTCAATCAAATCTCATTAAGTAACTACACAGTATTAGTACACAAATATTTCCGCATTTATCTTCTTTCGAATATTCGTTTGCGCGAAATTAACAGGAAAACAATGTTTCATACAGAAATCATGCAAAAATCATAGTTAACTTTTCATCAATTTTACGTATGTGTGTGTCACAAATGTCGTGTACAGATACATTTGCGACGTTGCCATACCATTTCCGACGTTGCCGGGCTGACCACGGCTCGAATTTGGAGTGCCGTCATGTTTAGTGCAATTTTGTTGACACTGATATTTGACAGGTAGTTAATTGACCTAAGCGAGAAGTTCGTCAGCTTAGCTAAGAACTATCATGGCGTGTTATGCAAACAGTCGCTTTTTTGCTTGCAAACGGAAGATTCCCGGTTCGATCCCCAGTCATTGTATGCTGGAACATAACTTTTTGTATTTTTGTTACACCTACATTTCGTATTGTTTTTTATTTTTATTTAATTTTTCTTATTATCATAAATCGATTATTAAGTATAGGCTACACGTATTCTTTAATTTTTACAAAGATAATTAGAAATTATACTCTTCCTAATCTCTCTGATTTTTACAATCAGGACATCCTCACTGCAATAAAAACCGGGCAAGTGCGAGTCGGACTCGCGCACGAAGGGTTCCGTGCCATAATGCAAAAAAAAAACAAAAAGAGCAAAAAAAAAAACGGTCACCCATCCAAGTACTGACCACTCCCGACGTTGCTTAACTTTGGTCAAAAATCACGTTTGTTGTATCACGGGAGCCCCATTCAAATCTTTATTTTATTCTGTTTTTAGTATTTGTTGTTATAGCGGCAACAGAAATACATCATCTGTGAAAATTTCAACTGTCTAGCTATTACGGTTCGTGAGATACAGCCTGGTGACAGACAGACGGACGGACGGACGGCCGGACAGCGAAGTCTTAGTAATAGGGTCCCGTTTTACCCTTTGGGTACGAAACCCTAAAAAGAAGTGTATAAAATTTCCTGTGGTTAAAAATAATGGATTTTGTCTATAAATGAAAAACACAATTATTACTATAGTTTGTTTTTTTTAGCATTAGAAATAAGGTAAACAATCTTGACGTGTCTTTTAATTGAAAAACACATTTTAAAAATAAGTTACGGCAAATATGTAACAATTATAAATCTAATACGATCATTTATATTCTTCTGCTTTCATAAGTAATCGTTTTTGATTTTGAAAAACCTGATAACACTGAGTATGTGGGGGAAGCGCTGCTGGCCTAGCGGAAAGCAATTCGGAGGTCGCAGGTTCTAACCCCGGCTCGTACCAATGATTTTTCGAACTTTTGTACGAAATAGCATTTGATACCTACCTATTTATACACCGATACCTATTTTTCGGTGAAAGAAAACAATGTGAGGAAACCGGACTAATCCAAATAAGTTTACTCTCTGGGTTGGAAGGTCAGGGCAGTCGCTTTCGTAAAAACTAGTGCGCATGCCAATTCTGGGATTAGTTGCCAAGCGGAGATTGAATATCTGGGAGACCGACCAAAGCTTACAAAACATAAAAACTCAAAAATGCGCGTTTTCTCATAGACCTAGCTAAGAGATCAAACCCCTTATAGCAAATTTCATCGAAATCGTTAGAGCCGTTTCTGATACCATCCAAATATATAAATAAATAATTATATATCTAATAATTGCTCGTTTAAAGGTAAGATAACACAAAGGAGAAACAAAAAGAAATTACCTACTCGCACCAGTCTTGAACCCCAA
Source organism: Cydia fagiglandana (assembly GCF_963556715.1). Classification (NCBI taxonomy): domain Eukaryota; kingdom Metazoa; phylum Arthropoda; class Insecta; order Lepidoptera; family Tortricidae; genus Cydia; species Cydia fagiglandana. The sequence continues at coordinate 4,370,301 of NC_085957.1, forward strand.
TCCTCTTGCACGTATTTCCACGAACATACCGTTACGCTATTGCAACATACTTACGTTGTGTGAAATTGTCTACTACAAGGATCACGGAAACACTGTTTGCATGTGTGAGTAATAGTAGGAAAAAGCGTGACAGCAACACTCCGTCAAATTAAAAAGGTGGTTTTTGCACAATGAAGTATTCAATGTTTTATTTAATAGTTCAATATTTACTTAAAGAGTGCGCGAAACATACTTTTAAGTATACAAATACCAAGACCATTTCACAAAAAAATAAAATCTGAAATTTTGCAGAAGTGGTGCCATCTAGCGAGAGTTAAGTTTTGAGTAACCTAGGCGAACCACCTTAAATTTCAACTGTAACAGATGTCATTACAGTTCAATGTTATAACTGTTGAAAAATAATGGTATACTTAAATAGGCACGTACCGATTTACATATGTGCATATTTTTTTAATTAAATTTATTATAATTTAAATTTAAATTAATCGATTGCGCAGGCCGGGGTTCAGGCAGACCGGAGGAGATGGCGGGACGACCTGGGCCCTATTTCACCAACGTGACAAATGTCGCATTTGTCGACATCACTGTTACTGACGTCACAGGCCTCCATAGGCTACGGTAACCGCTTACCATCAGACGGGCGGTGTGGTTGTTTGCCACCAACATGTTAATTAAAAAAAAACTCAACTATATCGCCAGTAAATAAGTATTTATTTTGCGAAGCTAATGACAATTGTCACAAGAAATACGACAATTGTCACGAAATTCCGACACAGAACTCATTTGCTGTCAAGAATTACCGAAAGTTCTTTGAAATCTTGTGACAATTGTCATCATTATCATCATAAACATCGCAAGAGAAATACCTGTTTTTTGCCGATGTAATAAAGTTTTTTTAAATAATACAATGATGGTGACAAGCAGGAATACGGCCCGCCCGATGGTAAGCGATAACCGTAGCCCATGGATGCCTGTGACGTCAGCAACAATGAGACTTGTCGAATTGTCGCACCTGTCACGTTGGTGAAATAGGGGCCTGGGCCGTGTTGCATAATAAACTACGACTAATATTACAAGCGGAACTCCTTCTCTAATTCCACTTATTAGAAAAGGAGTTCCGCTTGTAATGTTAGTTGTAGTTCATTATGCAACACGGCCCGTATTTTATCCGGATTGACGGCACAGATTATTTACTATAGACCGACCGCTTAAATTAGTTCTCGCCTGCGCGGTACGGGGGCGACGGGGTATGACGACTAAGGGCGGCGGGGAAGGTGCGGGCGCCGTACGCCTGCCGCCCGCACCTTCCCCGCTACCCTTAAGGCCGAGCCACACCGGCTTGCGTGTGCGTGACGTGCGCGTGTGCGTACGCTAAAATGTTGGAGCCGCACACGCACACGTCACGCAAGCGGTGTGCCATCTCTCTGGATCTGTATACTACAACGCCGCATGCGCACGTGCACGTCACGCACACGCAGCCGGTGTGCCCAGGCCTTAAGTCGTCCCGCCCCGTCGCCCCCGTACCGCGCAGGCGAGAACTCATTTAAGCGGTCGGTTTATAGGCGGGAAAGTACAAACAGTTGAGAGGAGGAAAGGAGGGGAGGCAGTGGGCCACTAAACTAGACTAACAAAAAAAAAACCGGTCAAGTGCGAGTCGGACTCGCGTTCCAAGGGTTCCGTACATTACCCAATTTTTAACAATGTATTTTTCTTATGTGGAACGTGAATGAAATGTCTTTAAAACAAACTAAGTAATAAAGTCCGACTCACGCTTGACTGCACGTTTCTAATAGGTTTTCCTGTCATCTATAGGTAGCGGCTTATATCGGCACTGTCTATCTATCACGGTTAATGAGATACAGCCCGGTGACAGACGGACGGACAGACGGACACTTTTTCATACAAATTTTGGGTGTCAGTTTTGTAACGGTCGTATGTTAAAATGCGTTCATAACTGACATTTGCTTTCTTTTTAAATCGATAGTCCTCGATTCTGAATAGAAATAACCAGGGTTGAGACAATTTATCGCAAAAATACATATAGTAAGGAACATGGTTCGGACATAACCTGGGAATATAACCAGGCTTCGGACAATTTATCGCAAAAATAAATATAATAAGGAACATGATACAATTTTTTTAACAATTTTGAACTGCAGTTTTTGGGTATAATCTGGAAATTTTATAAAGATACTGTTTACATAATATCAGTTCAATAAATCTTGTCCTATTTTGAGATATAAATGATTTTTGATGGTTTTGCGATGATTTGTCCGATTACTGGAAGTAACCCAAAAATTGATGGAAAACAGAAGACGAATGGGACATTCAATTTTTAACTTTTAACGCATAAATGTTAACTGACGCTAGACCGGGCCGGGGCCGGGGCCGAGCCGGAACTACCGGCGCTTCGTTTTCTGTGGAAAGGGGTCATCCATTAATTACGTCACACGAATTCCTAGGTTTTTTGACCCCTCCCCCCCTCCTTGTCACACTTGGTCACATTTGGCAAACCCCTCCCCCCTAGTGTGACGTCACATTTTTTCTACGAAATCGCCAAATTGAATTAAGTAACTACCTAAGTATTATTAATATTTTATCAAAATATTTTTGACAATGTAAAATTAGTAATTTTATAACCCAAAACTGCTTAGGAAAGAAAATTAAACGAATAAAAACGATTATCGTTTTAAAAACTTGTTATTTAAATGTACCGCGAATAAAATAATTTAAATAAATTTTCCACTTACTCCATGTTCGAGTCGAAAGTGTCTTTGTGTGACGTGCCTTTGAACGGACCAATCACGGCACGGGACTTCGCTCACCTCGTCCCGCGCACCCCCGCATTTTTGGCATCGGTTGCATGAATAATTTTAATAACAAAACTTCCGTGAGAAACAGACATATTAAATATATTAAGAACGGGTCACTCACGTATTTTAAGTCGAAAAACGCTCGACATGTTACGTATGATACGTGAGTGACCCGTTCTTAATATATTTAATATGCATGAATAATTGCTCTAAACTCCGTCTAGAGGGTTCCTAGTCTATGTTAGCAGGTGTCGGTGAAAAGTAAAAAGTACTCAAAATTTTCTTGTTAGTACTCGCGTATATACCTATTACCTACACGAGTATTAACAATAATTATTATTTTTTTAGCGATTATCGAAACCGATGCCGTCTAGTTCTCCGGACCACTTCTGGGGATAGTGGGGCTTGTCTGCATCCCTGTCTCGTACCCACCTTCTGGCGGCGATTGTCCCCTCCGTCCCCTCCAGGGGGGGCAACGTCTGGTTGGACCACTCTTCAGCTGAAAACAAAATTCAAAAACTATTCTGTTACAAGTATGAGAACAAATTAAATTATTTTCAGAAAATACTCTTCTACCTTATATCTGTATCTTTAGGTATTTAAATGAATGCAAACAAAATCTACCCTTAAAATGGCTCCTTCACCTGGAGAGGATGGGGGGGGGGGAACATCGTGCTGTGAGAAGAGCGTATGTGGGGCACCCGGGCCACAGAATAAATAATAGTACTAAGTACAGAAGACTCACTCTCTAACAAAACGTGTCTGTCACGATCAGCACAGATATGGCCGCTAGGTAGCGACAGCGCCACGCGCGGCTTATGGCAAACCCCAAAATTGGGGCCGAACGGATGTACTTTTAGCTACCTGTAGCCAACCGACGAAATCGCGGAGTGAGACACGCCTGCCCGTGCGGAAAACGTCCGGGCGTCCCACAGATACCGCTAGAGCAGCGGTCGGTAACCTTTTAGCAGCCATGGGCCAAATAGTAGTTACCAAAGTTGACGCGGGCCGCACTTTGTTAATATTTATGACTTTATCAGATATTGTCGTTTGTCAATATTACATACAAAATAGTCAGGGAGGTACGCGGGCCGCATGCGACCCGCGGGCCGCTTGTTGCCGATCATAACCCATACTAACTTATGGAGGAGAATAAAAAAATGCGAGACTATTACAAGGACAAACAATAATAGCGCTTTCGCTGCTCCTCCTACTGAAAGATACATAAGACTATCCCGTTCGCTCATTTCCCCCACCCACCATGCCTTATCCAGAGTCAGACTAGAATCAGACTAGGAATAGTCTGCAGCGGATTTGATAGCCCACGCAGTGAAAGTGTTATTTTAAACGTCAAACTTCTATGAAATTATGACGTATAAATGACACGACATAGCCCACCGGATTAGCAAGCTGAAGTGGCAATGGGCAGGCCACATTGCGCGCAGAGAAGATGGCCGATGGGGTCGAAAAGTGCTCGAGTGGAGACCACGGACTAGCAAACGCAGCGTAGGACGTCCACCCACAAGATGGACGGACGACTTTGTTAAGGCCGCGGGTAGGAGTGGAGGTCCAAGGGGTAGGCCTATGTTCAGCAGTGGACGTCTTATGGGTGAGATCATGATGATGATGATGAAATGACACTTGTACTGCGTGGGCTATCAAATCCGCTGCAGACTTTTTTTGGTTCAACTCTAGATTCATGCAAAATATACTTTATTCCTGCAGGCCTATTAGGCACAAGGGTATCGCCTTGGGTCGTCCCATTCGTTTTTCGTCAAGTTCTTAAATTAGTCATATTCTGCTTTCGTCACGCATTTACATTGAAAGCCACCGACGATTGTGACGAATGTTGAATTGTTGACGAAAGCAGAATAGGACAAATTTAAGAAATTGGGCCAAATTCGACATGTACAACTGTCAGATTTCGCATCCACGTCAAATCAACAGTTGATTTTATTGCATACTGAGTGTTGATTCCATCAACGGTGGATAATATCATTTGGTACAGCCAAAACTCAACTCTAAACTAAGGGTGGTTCGGTTTGGTTTGCTTGTCACCCTAACTGTGGATTGTTAATGTCAAATTTTGACATTGTACGTATTCGAGAACTTATGATTTTTCCTACATCAACGGGAGATCAACGTATCGTGTTGATCGTCGCTTGTCGAATAGGGGTCCTTGACGAAAAACGAATGGGACGACCCAAAACGATACCGGAACAAGCACTTACTAAAAGGATCCTCGCTGATATCCATCAATTTTTTCAGCTGCTTGTCAACGAGATCTTTTTTCTCGTCATCTGTCGAGCCCACATTCCAGATCCCCCGTTCCTTCTTCAGCAGTTCTACTAGCATCCGTATCTCGTTGTAGTCACTCACTAGCAAAACAGACAATAGGTTAGATCAGCGGTCGACAACAAGCGGCCCGCGGACCTGTCACTTGCGGCCCGCGAGCCCCCCTGGGTATTTTGTATATAATATTGTCAAACAACAATGTCGAATAAAGTTGCACATATTAACAAAAGTGCGGCCCGCGTCAACTTCATCCGCGTCTTCATCGGACGGGTTTTATGTCCGATTAATTCGCCATTCAGGTGGCCCGCCTCTGGAATGGTCTTCCCCCTAACATTAGCAAAGCACCTAACAAGTATGCTTTTAAAAAATCTGTGCGTGATTTCTTTGCTGGCAGTTCAAAGAAGAATTAAGTATCTGTCTGACAAGTCGTATAATATCTATATATTTTATATGTATGTATATATATATATATATATATATATATATATATATATATATATATATATATATATATATATATATATATATGTATATATTATTAATCTATATTTATGTATTAATGCCATATTTATTAAAGAATCGTGTGATATATGTATGTATGTACATTGTATATATTTTGTTTCTAGATAAGTTCTCTTTTGGTTTTCTAATGCACCGCCTACAATATTTTCTGCTTGGCCTTAAGGTTGACTGGTAGAGAATGCCTCATGGCATTAAGTTCGCCTTTTGTACATTAAGTTATTCTTTTGTGCAATAAAGTTTTAAATAAAATAAATAAATAAACTTCCTTAACTACTTTGTGGCCCTTGGATGCTAAAAGGTTGCCCACCGCTGGGCTACATGACAATTTTTAGGGTTCCGTAGCCAAATGGCAAAAAATGGAACCCTTATGGATTCGTCGTGTCTGTCTGTCCGTGTATGTCACAGCCACTTTTTTCCGAAACTATAAGAACTATACATATACTGTTGAAACTTGGTAAGTAGATGTATTCTGTGAACCGCGTTAAGATTTTCACACAAAAATAGAAAAAAAAATTTTTGGGGGTTCCCTATACTTAGAACTGAATAGATATATAGAATTTTAGGGAGGGATTAAGGACAATACATGTCAATAAATTAAAGGGTCATATATATATATATGTACCTACTTTAAAACGTTGTACAATACACCAGCGAAAAGGGGTCATCCATTAATTACGTCACAAGAATTTCTAGGTGTTTTACCCGCCCCCCCCTCCTTGTCACACTTGGTCCCCCCTGGTGTGACGTCACATTTCTTCAACGAAATCGGCAAATATTTATTTAATATTTTATCAAAATATTTTTGACCAAAGAAATATTACTAATTTTATAACCGAAAACTGATTAAGAAATAAAGTTAAACGAATAAAAACGATTATCGTTTCAATAACTTGTTATTTAAATGTATATTAACGTATAAAATAACTTAAATAAATTTTTGGTTACTGATGAAGTTAAAGTGACGTCACAAAGTTTATTACTCCCCCTCCCCTTTGTCACAACATGTCACATTTTCTTGACCCCCTCCCCCCCCTAAACGTGTGATGTAATTAATGGATGACCCCAAAGGTAATTCGCAGCTGTACGGCTACCATCACTTTGGCATTGACATAAACGCTACCGTGAACGTTATTTACTTTCTATAGGTATATCTCTTTTGGACTATAATATCTCAGCACGAGCGAGATGCATAGAAAGTATATTACGTTAAAGATAGCGTTTATGTCAATGCGAAACTAAAAAAAAAAAAAAAAAAAAAAAAAAAAAAAAAAAAAAAAAAAAAAAAAAAAAAAAAAAAAAAAAAAAAAAAAAACTGATGGTAGCCGTACTCGTGTCTATTTAAAACTCTCCCTTCAGTCGTGTTTTCCTTGCGAATTTCCTGTTTTTAGGGTTCCGTACCCAAAGGGTAAAACGGAAGACCCTATTACTAAGACTTCGCTGTCCGTCCGTCCGTCCGTCTGTCACCAGGCTGTATCTCACGAACCGTGATAGCTAGACAGTTGAAATTTTCACAGATGATGTATTTCTGTTGCCGCTATAACAACAAATGGACCCGGGTATGTCCTTAAACTACGTCCAAGACCACCGGTGGACGGGCAGCAGCGTCCCTCAAATTCGGTATACTCGACTGCGATCGCCAACCCGCCTGCCAAGCGTGGCGATTATGGCATTCACCCCCCATAAAAAGGGGGAGGTCTATGTTCAGCAGTGGACGTCTTATTTATTTATTTATTTATTAATTTATTTATTTTTTTTATGGCTGAAATGATAACAACAAATACTAAAAACAGAATAAAATAAAGATTTAAATGGGGCTCCCATACAACAAACGTGATTTTTTACCAAAGTTAAGCAACGTCGGGAGTGGTCAGTACTTGGATGGGTGACCGTATTTTTTTGCTTTTTTTTGTTTTTTTTTTGCATTATGGTACGGAACCCTTCGTGCGCGAGTCCGACTCGCACTTGCCCGGTTTTTTTTGACACTTGTGTCGTAATGTTGCTAATACTCACATATGACTTGATAAAGCACGACTACGTCCCAGTTCGGCGCCGTATCGTTCAGCTCCTCACCAAACACGTATCGTCGCACAGTCGCGTAATGGTGGTAAAGGTCGCACATATGCTTGAAGCGCTTCTGTAAATCTTCATAACTGACGCCAAGTTCGAAGTCAGCTGAACCTTGGTAGTTTTGGCCTATGCGCTGTATTATTTTCATTTTCTGTTGCATGTCTGGAAATGTACACGAGCACAGAATAAATAATAGTACTAGGCACAGAAGATTCACTCTCTAACAAAACGTGTCTGTTACGATTAGGACAGATATGACCGCCAGGCAGTGTTGCCAACTCGGATTTTGAAAAAATGCTAGACTAATGTCCAGATTATGCCAAAATTATGCCAAAGTTATTTGAATTATGCTAAAACACATACATTTTTCAAATTTGCCGCCTTTTTCTACTGACAAGATCTGCTTGACCAACTTTATATAGTCCGTCAACGTCGATCTGTCCACAAAATCAAAATACATATGATAATATGAACCACATAAGGCGATGGCGCATATTGCTGCTGCCAAGTTGGTGCAAACTTGGCTTAGACTAAATTATGCTAAAAAATATGCCAGATGCTAAATGGAAAATGTTGGTGCCAAAGCGAGTGAAAATATGCCAGATCTGGCATCATTTATGCCAAGTTGGCAACACTGCCGCCAGGTTTGCAAGCGCCACGCGCGGCCTACGGCTTAGCCACCAAAATTGGTGTGGGACGGATGTACTTGTAGCTACTTGTTGCGACGCGACGAAATCGCGGAGTGAGCCACGCCTGACACGAGGGCGTTTTCACATTATCCGATATCACAAGGAAACAGTAGGTGTTACATAAAAAATATACTTACTTACTTACTTAATGGCGCAACGACCCAAAATGAGTATTGGCCTTAGGGTTGCCAATCGTACTATATTATATAGTATTGTACTATATTTTGGCTCTCTGTACTATATACATTTGGAAAAATATATAGTATGCTAAAATACTATATTTCCGATTAAACATATATTACACTCATGTTTAGTATTTTATCGAAAAGTACTATATTTTTTTGAAATGTACTATATTTTTGATGCCTCATTCTAGAAAATACTATATTCCACCAAAAAAAAGTTGGCAACCCTAATTGGCCTCCGACACGAGTACACGCCAGTTGTCTCGATCCTGCGCCATCTCCCGCCAGTTATCGGCATGGAGACCGCGCAAACACATAAAAAATATAGATATATAAAGTTGGTCAAGCAGATCTTGTCAGTAGAAAAAGGCGGCAAATTTGAAAAATGTAGGCGCGAAGGGATATCGTCTCATAGAAAATTAGAATTTCGCGCCTTTTTCTACTGACAAGATTTGCTTGACCATCTTTATATATATATATTTTTAGTAGAGACTCCATCTTCGCATTCTCCAAAAGTTTATGATTATTGATTATGTAAATGACTCACCTTTAATGAAATCTGACGACATTTTAATGATCAAATCCGCGTCTTTTCGTGTTTTCTCTCTCCGAACTTCTCTAAAATCGTCGCTGATCGATGCTGTCGTTGTCTGGTTTAACACAAATATACATTATGGGTCCTCTTCCTATACACGATGGACCAACGCCGGCACTCCAAGGGACGCATTTATGCGTTAGAGCGAGCAAGTGATTTGCTGTCTCATTCTACCACATGGCTGCGTCCCTTGGAGTGGCCGGCGTTGGCCCATCGTGTAGAGGAGCCCTTAGAGATCAGCAAAACGCTTCACTGAGTCAAAGAGAATATAGTGTATAGAGGCGGATTGTCAAAGTAAATTATGTAGCCACTGTAAATTTACTGCCATCTTTCGACAGAAGATTAAAAATGTTAGAATGCTATTTGACTTTGATCCTTATTCTTTCACTGATATGTGTTAAATATTAATATTAACGCCATCTACTCGACTATAGGCCAAAGGTATGGTGCAATCTTTTCGAGCGATGGCGTCATATAACCTTCGGCCTACTCTCGAATAGATGGCGTTAAAAAAGTTGGCAGCGGATTTGATAGCCCACGCAGTGTAATAAGTGTTATTTAAACGTCATAATTTCATAGAAGTTTGACGTTTAAAATGACACTTGCACTGCGTGGGCTATCAAAATCGCTGCAGACTTTTTACGGTCTAACTCTATTTAACAAGTATTACATATCAGTAAAAGAATAATGATCGAAGTCAAATGTCGAAAGATGTCAGTAAATGTACTGTAGCTACATCTCAAGTAGCATGGAGGTATCGGCAGCATCAATATACCAGCCAATTTAGAACTTAGACTGATTAAGGGACGTATAAGAGTGTCAGAAAAGATTTAAGCTGTATAAAAGGTATTTTACAGACATTATACAGCTCAAGCTGTATAAAATCATTTTAAAGGATTATATAATTTACCATCACAGTAACTCTCTATTACAAATTCTCTTTGACTGAGTTGCAAAGATTGATTCAGGGCCAATGATCAATCGGATACACACAGCTATTGCGACCAAGATGGCGAAAGGGTCTCCCCAAATATATCGACGCGCATTCGGCAAAAGCCGATAGGAAAAAGCTTTATGTCCGCGCAATAAGAGCGAAAAAGTCGTCGTTTGGCTCGGCTCGCATCGGCCGGCGCCTGCCAACGCGTCGACGGCTTTTTCGCTCTTATTGCGCGGACATAAAGCTTTTTCCTATCGGCTTTTGCCGAATGCGCGTCGATATATTTGGGGAGACCCTCACGCGATACGATCCAGCCATGTTTTCTCGAAACCCTCCGAATTCTTCCGAACCGCTCCGAAACCTACTGCCGTATTCGAACTTCTAGATATTCACAAGAGACGATACGTACTAGATCCATTCTAGATACGTTTTAGTTTAGATATCAACTAGTTCTCATTTGCAACGCAATTCGGGCAAACAATGTCACGTATACGTTAGATAGAGTAAGATATCTATTAGATGTGAATTGGCCGGATCTCTAAGTCATATCCTGTGGAAATCGTTCAAGAGTATCTCCAGAATCGCGCAAATATCAAATTTGACAGGTTAGATCTTAAACATATCGTTATCGTATCTTGGTGATGTCTAAAAGAGATCTAATACATGTCTTATTCACAATCCGAATCGGGCCCTTATTCGTATCGTCTCATTCGCTCCTCGCTCGTCACGCTCGGCCAGCTCATTAGAATCATGAGTGGGAAAGAGCGAGGAACACCGAGACTGAGATATGTAGATGAGCAACTGAGCGAGTTAAATCATCAGTTTGTTTGAAGAGTGAGCGACTTCAATCTAAAGTTATTTTTAATACAGTTGCTCAAAAAGTGCTACTTTACGTAGCTGTTTAGCGTGCGGAAAGTTGGTTATCTCGAACTAGTGCTTTTTACTTTTCCAATTTTTTTAAATTTATACTTGTTCCAATTCACGACTACTTATTGATGAGTGTTAATATTAGTTTCCTTTAAACTTCGTAATCAGCATAAAAACCTATCGTTAATGTAAGAATACGAAAAATATTACATATTTCATATTTAATTACTTACCTCTTCATCATTATAACACGTTTATTTTTTAATATTCAATATTGAAAACTCCGTTCTTAATAAGTTGACTGAATGGAACGGAATAGCTGCCAAACGCCCATAGATGTAATATACTTAAAGACGACGTCTAACCGAGCTGTCACTGTTACCACTTTTGTTTAGTGTACGATTAACAATGTTTTTCTTATTTTTTCGCAACTGTATTAAAAAACGTCGTTCGATACACGTGCGGAAATGTCATTCTTCACTCGTCCCGAGTCTTGCCACTCGCCTGCGGCTCGTGGCAAGATATCTCGGTACTCGTGAAGTAATGACATACCTTCCGCACTAGCATCGAAATGTACTATTGTTTTACAAGGGGGCAAAGTTGTTGTTTAACCGCTCGTGCTAATATTGATATCCGAGTGAAACACAACATTTTTCACCACACCAACCCGAAGCAAATATTAAATGTAAAATATCAAACCAAATCAAATCCAAATGAATGTTATTAAATATTTAACAACATATAGCGGATGGCGCTGGAGCTAATATACGGCGTTGCCAACAACAAGAGATTTCCTTTGGCAGGATTGGTCCTTAGGACCCAGAGATGGATTCAAGAAGTGGAGCCACCGAGATTTTCAATCCTGCTAAAGGAAATCTCTTGTTCATGCAACGCCGTGGTTGACCTTTTTTTGCTCTGAGCAAACACAACTAATAAGAACAGCAAACATAAGAAAACAACTCAAAATTTGCACTTGATTACTTTGACTCACATGTGAATAAAATGCAACTTTGCTATCAGTTTTTGAAGTGCAAAGTAAGCCTTTCCGAGCTGGTGTGAAGCTATATTTCATTTAAATCACTCACTCTTGGTCAGAAATGAGGAGATCCGTAGACGAACTAAAGTCACCGACATAGCCCACCGGATTAGCAAGCTGAAGTGGCAATGGGCAGGCCACATTGCGCGCAGAGAAGATGGCCGATGGGGTCGAAAAGTGCTCGAGTGGAGACCACGGACTAGCAAACGCAGCGTAGGACGTCCACCCACAAGATTGACGGACGTCCTTGTTAAGGCCGCCGGAAGACGCTGGATGCGGATCGCTTCCAACCGGTACGAGTGGAGGTCCAAGGGGGAGGCCTATGTTCAGCAGTGGACGTCTTATGGCTGAGATGATGATGATGATGACTCACTCTTGAACGATACATGACCACATACATCATAGAGTAAATAAGTAATGAAAGAGTGGTAACTCCATACATCAGTTTTCTTGCCAAAACGCGAGTTATTTCGTAGTCGACATCTAGCGTCAAGTAGCGGAATTTATAACACGGTATAGGTAGGGGAGAGCGGGGTTAAACGTGCCGGAGGTAAGTTGATCCGATGGGAATAGGAACGCAAGTAAACCATGGACCGATTCGTATGATGTTTGTCACGAAAAGTCAGACCACTATGCGGTTGCTGGAGCCGTTTTCGTTGCTTCCATTATAGTAGAATAGTAGTTATGGAAAATAAATCAAAAACGAGGGCACAACGAACCATCACATCGGATAATCACATTTTTGCTTTGGATTTTTTTTACTATCTGTTGATAGTACACAACAAATTATCATATATTTCGACGAACTGCAAAATACTCTTTTAGCGTGTGTGAACTGAGATTTAAATATTTGACGGATAAGTTATAAATTTTAGCAACGGAACAACCCGCCCCATAGCGGGGTTAGTTGCTCCGTTCCGACCTACTCGTATCTCATAAAAAAAATCTGGTAAAAAAACTGTTTAACGATGCACAAAATAATATCGCTACTCAGAGACGCAAATAATCATTATTTAATATAGCGCAACCCACATACCTTATTCACACTGTTTTCATAGATCAAATTTGTATTTTATGAAAATCGGCACGTTTAACCCCGCTCTCCCCTACTCGACTGAAAAGCTCTCTATTATATTATATCACAATTGTATAAAATATAGGTTCTATAGCGAACTCGGCGCCGTCGACTGGACCACAGAATAAATTCAATTCAATATTTTTATTTCGAATAAAAAAAACCATATTCTTGTTAGTACAAGGCTCAACAACACTTATAAATCTATGTTAGTGATAAAAAGAACATAAAAACAAACAAAAATAATTATTTGCAACTAAGGGCGTCTAGCGTCCACATCTAGCATCTAGCGTCTTTCGAGCGTCGGCGTCTGTCGGCGTCTGGTCAGCGCTATGGAAAATGACGTCGCTGCGCAGTTGCGTCGACGCTGCGTCGACGTTGCGTCGAGCAGCGGCCATAGTATTGTAGACGCCGACGCTCGAAAGACGCCAGATGTGGGGGGGCCCTAAAAGCGGCGTGGTGCGGCGCCCGGCGGCGCGTGCAGCCGCACCCAGCGCGCGAACACAGGCGAGTCCCAGCGCTGCGCCAGCACGTTTAGAATACTGTTTGGGCTGTGGCCACAGAATAAATAATAGTACTAAGTACAGAAGACTCACTGTCTAACAAAACGCGTCTGTTACAATCAGCACAGATATGGCCGCTAGGTGGCGACAGCGCCACGCGCGGCTTATGGCAAACCCCAAAATTAGCGCCGAGCGGATGTTCTTTTAGCTACCTGTAGCAAAGCGACGAAATCGCGGAGTGAGACACGCCTGTACCGTTACCATCAGTTTGTCACTGACATAAACGCCGTCGAGAACGTAATTTACTTTCTATACATCTCGCTCGCACTCGCATATTAGTGCAAACGGGATGTATAGAAAGTAAATTACGTTCTCGACGGCGTTTATGTCAGTGACAAACTGATGGTAACCGGGCCAAATTCGACACGTACAACTGTCAGATTTCGCGTCCATGACAAATCAACAGGACCCCTATTCGACAAGCGACGTTTGACGTATCGTGTTGATCTCCCGTTGATGTGGGAAAAATCATAAGTTCTCGAATACGTACAATGTCAAAATTTGACATTAACAATCCACAGTTAGGGTGACAAGCAAACCAAACCGAACCACCCTTAGTTTAGAGTGGAGTTTTGGTTGTACCAAATGATATTATCCACCGTTGATGGAATCATAACTCAGAATGCGATAAAATCAACTGTTGATTTGACGTAGATGCGAAATCTGACAGTTGTACGTGTCGAATTTGGCCCCAGGGGGTGTATTCGAGAACGGACATTTGACGTATCATGAGGATATCCAGTTGATGCGGATAAATCATGACTTGTGGAATCGCGTACAATCACCACCTGTCAGTGAACTCTATCCACACTAGAGGTGGGGGTGTTGTACTGAAATAGTTTTTGGGACAGGTTTTTCCTAATGGACGACGTTTTGTTTGTAGAGTATTTAAAAGCACGGACTCTATTTTTCGAAATATAACAAATATGAAGTTGCCAACACCTCGTACCTCCATTCTTATTTTTACTTTAAGTAAAATATTTTTTTGTTAACAGACAGTCGTCTGGGTGTCTGTTGGATCAAAAAATAATGGAAATAATTTTTACATTGTTAATATGTCATTTGATTAATGGCCTTGGCTCAAAACGTCACGATACGTCAGATCAGACTAATGAAAAGTCGATATTTGCATAAATAACCCTTATTTGTAAGTCGCTTAAGTACGGTAAACACGTAAATTGCCTATTTGGGGTGGTACACGTAAAACTGGTATTTTCATAGAAACGTACTTTTGGTACGCATTTTGCCAACGTGTCCCAGCTCTAGTTAGGATCACAATGTATCGCAAGTTGTTACATTTGACAACTTGTGATCGTAACTGTCAATGAAACTAGACTTTTTTGTCGATGGGTATGGCTGCCATATTTGGATTTATGACATTCAAAAGGGGATCCTACGGCATAGAGTAAACTGCATGCTCATTTTTCTACAATACTTTGATTCTTCTACTGGACGCAAGATGGAGTTAGCAGTCAAATTTCGATCTTGGCGTTATAAAAGTAAACCGCAAGAACATGACATGCAGTTGCGTGGGTGTAGATCTATCATGAAACGAACATGTGACAATTGTCTATGATTAAAAAAATAATTGACAAATAATAATATAAAGCGATACAATACTACTTCAAAATGGCAAAAAGAAAACAGATTTATTATAAACATACTTACAAATCATATAGGTAAAAAGTATAATTTTTAAACCAATGGTCGTGGGTCCTAACCCCGGCTATTAACAATGACTTTGTTGTAACTATCTTAACCAATTGCTTTTCTGTGAAGTAAAATAATTATCATGAGGAAGATGGAGTAGCCACAATAAGGTATATATTTTTCCCCTCTGGGTTAGATGGCAGGGAGAGATAGTGGAGAAAGCGGCAAAATAAGCATTTATTGTGTTGTTAAAAGCCCTAAGCCATGAGCCAGGGTATGTGAGGTGCATGATTACTTGATTAGGGGCTAAACTCTGGAAAACCGGACCTTCGGCGACTAGCTGCCAACTTTCCCAACTCACTTTTACATCAGCTCCTTTGATTAATAAATTCAGGTAAAATTCGTAAGAACTAAGTGCCTGTGCCATTCTCTACATTGGACGCTATGCCTAATTAGTTGTTATTGATGTTGAATTTTCAGTGGCATATAAGACACCGGTCGTATAACGACTTAGAAATTTGGATGTTTTCAGTTTGAATAAATAGCAAACTGGAGAGTTTTTGATTAATTTAAAACTTATTATTTTAGGTATTTTGTGACGAAAGGTCTTCACAGACATCGACAGAAAATCGGGAAAGCCCGGCCAGATGCGTCAGACCACGCAAAATGGAGGATTCCATGCCTACTTGTCTTCTTCTACCATGTATAGGTATCCATAATAAAATTATGTCATTAAAATACCGTTTCTTCGCAGCACTACACTTCAGTCCTTTTATTAGAATATGTAAATAATTTTGTTCTGTGAAACTTATTTTGTGTTACGAGGCTTACGAGTTACTTTGACCTACTCGTATTTTGCCACCTTAATAATAGTAGCCTCGAATTGGTTGTTATTTGTGGCTTTCCATAAAATAATAAGGGTACGTCTTTATGCTTCAAATGCAATAAGGACGTTTTCATCTGAAATTCCAATAGAACTTGGAAATTCCAGAAGCCACATTTTTACAAGCTTTTATGTAGTTTCACTTTCACCTGCCCCGTTGTTTGTTTGTATCAATCAAATCTAAATACCCACTTCCCGGGTGTTCAATTAAGCTGAAAATTTGCATGCATAAGTAATCAAGTTTTCACAGATGTTTCGAATAAATATAGTTTTTTCAAAGGTTGTCTCCTTTCAATCATATTAGACAGAGACAATCATACAATCTTTGTCTTACACTTTACACTAGTACTAGCACCCAAAAGAAAAGGACGACTATAGATTTCCCGGTTCTTACTGACTGACAAATTGGTTTGACCAACTACTTATATAACATTGATGGATCAAGGCGGTTTGTTTACAGCCTGCCGCGAAACCCGAAAAGCGATATTTCTTTATCTGCCACTCTATCGCTCGGATATGCAAGAGTGATAGAGTGGCAGTTAACGAATTTGGAATTTCGTGTTTCACCGTAGGCCCTTTGTTTGTGGTAATTTTTCCCAAAAGACGAATAGAAGTACGCACGATAAACGCCAAAAAGTTGCTATTTAAATGCTTATCATATTAATTTAAATCGTCGTTGGTGCTTCTTGCTTGTGTGAGTTATATAGATGGTCAAGCAAATCTTTTCAGTTATAAAAGGCGCGAAATTCAAATTTTCTATGAGTCGATATCCCTTCGCGCGTACATTTTTCAAATTTGCCGCCTTTTTCTACTGACAAAATCTGCTTGATCAACTATAAATGTCACTGTACCTTCACCTGCGGACTCAACCTTCACGTTATATTTTTTTTTTTCAATGTTCACGCTGTCATAGTAACGAAAATAATAAACACGTCAATCGAAGTCAATAAATTTATATCCAAGAAAAAAATGCATATTATATAAAAACATTATGAAAAAGGAAAATATTATACAATGTTATGTAAAGAACTTTATTTTCATATGACCCAAGACTTAGTCGAAGATTTCAGAAACCAATATCCAGCAAGCACCGTCTGGCTCTCTGCTTGTAAGATATGGAAATACAATGCACGTACCTACATATAAATATGTGTAATCATGTGCCGAAGCATATTATTAAGAGGCAAGGGGATGTCCGGTTCTCCATACAAACGTAGTCGCAATTTTCCTCTCTGGATATTGATATTATGGAATATGGAATATCAAAAAACTGACAGTGCTCAATGCATTCTGCTACATTCTTCAAATTTAGATTTCAGCTTTCAGGTTTTGGCATTATTTTCTTCCATCAATCTCACGTTCTTCAGTGTTCATGTGTACAGATTTGTTCAGTTTCAGCACAGATTATAGTTACTTTATGGTTTCAGGAACGCATGAAAAACGAAAGTTTAAAAGATAATAAATTTACGATGGCTGTGGGAAAGCAACAATAATTTAAAGCATCGATATAAGATAATCATCTATAAACTGTTTTCGGCCATAGCGAATACGTTTACCGCTAAGAATGTCTCAAAGTAAAAAAAAGAAGTAAGTAAATATTAACTGACGTGTCTCACTCCGCGATTTCGTTGCTTTGCTACAGGTAGCTAAAAGTACGTCCGTTCGGCTCCAATTTTGGGGTTTGCCATAAGCCGCGCGTGGCGCTGTCGCCACCTAGCGGCCATATCTGTGCTGATCGTAACAGACGCGTTTTGTTAGAGAGTGAGTCTTCTGTACTTAGTACTATTATTTATTCTGTGATTAAGCTCATAAGTACACTAAGGTAGAATTGTCCGTCTATCCGTCCATATGCCACAGCAATTTTACTCAAAAACTATATTATAATGAAATTTGGAAAGTAGGTATTTTTAATTTTGTAAGCCACTACTTACTCGTAGGTTAGAATTTCAACCGGTTGGCGGTGGTGAACCGATTTGGATTTTTTTTTAAAGTATAGGTATCCCGTTTTTATCAAATCCCAGTTCTGATGATGGGTCCATCCGAACTCCTCGAATCTTATAAGTAGGCATACATATAGCGATTTTTGTGTTTTCATCAATAAAGCAAGTATTTACGTTCAAAAAAAGTGACATTTAGTGAAGTGGATCTACTCATAGGAGGTTTGTTTTTAGCGTTCCGTACGTCAAAAAGAAAAAAAACGGAGCCCTTATAGGATCACTCGTGCGTCTGTCTGTCCGTCTGTCACAGCCTATTTGCTCCAAAACTACTGGACCAATTAACACGTTCGCGGACGCTCAGTCACACCGTTTGGACACCTAAATTTTGTATGGAGATTTTGGGACTGTTATAGCATTCCTGTCACTGCAAATATATATTTTAGGTTTGTATATGACGCGTAATGCTATGCAAGGCGAATGCTATGCAATCCGCGTCAATATGAAGTATATTTTTTATACGCTATATGACAACAAATGCTCTACAATTCGGATGCATAAGCATGTCTGTCACATGACGTAGTCAAGATGTGATCTTATGTGACATCGCATGTTATAGCATTCATTCATCGTGGTCGATGAACTTGATGGCTGAGAATTCTGACTGCCTAGAGTAAAGATCTTTGCTCTAAAGACTCATTGCTGGCGTCTTCAAACATTTTTCTACTTCTGTTTTGTTCCCTCATTGCTTATCATTGTCATATTGTGTCCATCTCATACATGCCCCATCCCAAGCACGTTCGCCATTCATTCGACCTAAAATTATGTGATACTACACATCCTGCGTTGGAGACCGCATCATATGTCTGAAGAATCTAAAGGGCCCACTCATGGCATATTGCAGAGAGCCGAAAGGGCAATGTTGAGCTCTCTAAAATAGAGTGGTTTGTTTTTCTAGCTGTTCAAGGTATACGCAGCATTTTACGCCAACACCACTTCTCAAAAGCGTCAATCTCGTCCGCATTACACTTTTAGAGTTCCCTGTAAGGCACCGCCGCGTTAAGTTTTGGACGTAAAGCGTCCACCACTTTTCCTGTCAGGCGATGATTCACCCAACTTTATATTATTTTTCGAATGCATCTGCACCAAACATAAGGCGTGAAATATACAAGAATTATGCCACAATACTTGTCAGTAAGGTTCTTACCTTGTAAGAGGTGATGATCGAGCGCCAGCAGGCTTATAATTCACAATTATACCATCAAAACTATGACTAGTAACGTAATTACTTGAATGCTAGGTATACACATTCATGCCTCACTTTTTCACATTCACCGTTATCAAAATTTGATTGTAGCACAATAAACCACTAGTAAATATGTTCGTTTATTAAAACACATTGAAAAACTTAAAGAAATTGTAAGAAAAACATTAATTACGATTTTATAAAAATCCGTCAAAATCGCTATCGCGCACGAAAATCACCCAAATTTCATGTGTCTACTCCCAGACGCACCTGCCGGGCTACTAAGGGAGCTCCCATACAAAGACGAATGCTATAACAGGTGCGTCACAGAAAGGGGGGCCCAATTGGAGACGTCACAGGATAATTTTTAACTTCGATAAAACTATGTAATATGGCAGTATGCAAACTTTGATTCTGGTGACTGGTAGAGGAAAAGTTGGTGAATAATATTATACTGTGGTAAAGCGGATTGATAAGCATTTCAACGCAGAAATTTAAAACGAATAACGGATGCTATAGCATACGCGTCACCAGGAGTAGTGCAAAAACGGATGCTATGCAATCCGCGTCCGCGAACGTGTTAAGTTGAAATTTGGTACACATATGTAAATTAGTAGTAGTTTTTTTTTAATAATTTTAAAATACATTTATTCGAAGTTATTTAAGAAAATAGCCTAAAAGTTACTTTATCTCCGAAACTACTAAGTCTAAAATTTTGAAATACAAAAAATACACAAAATATAAATACATAAAATCTTCACTTGTAGATGACAGGAAAACCTATTAGAAATGTGCAGTCAAGCGTGAGTCGGACTTATGTACGGAACCCTAGAAACGCGAGTCCGACTCGCACTTGGCCGGTTTTTTTAAATTACGTGTAGGTATGTTAGTAAGTAGATTTTTTGGTACTATAAATAATATTAGTATATATATAGGTATACATACTTAACTTAATAGTTTTTCTTTCACCTATGTAAGTAATATGTAAAAGGGACCGAAATATGTAATAAGAGGTGTAAAGTAAATACGAGTATTACTATACGATATGTCCAAACAAAGATCGCTATGATCAGTACAAGTTATTTTTTTAGGTCCCGTACCTCAAAAGGAAAAAACGGGACCCTTTAAGGATCAATTCGTTATCCGTCCGTCTATCCGTCTGTCCGTCTGTCTGTCTATCCGTCCGTCTGTCTGTCTGTCAAGTCAAGGCCCTTTATCTCGGGAACGGGTGTAGGTATCGAGTTGAAGAGGAATAAAGTTAATACGATTATTACTTACTATAAAGTACTCGTATGTCTAAAGAAAGAACGCTATGATAAGCAGAAAGTAATTCTTTAGGTTTCCGTACTTCATAAGGAAAAAACAGGACACTTTTAGGATCACTTTATTGTCCGTCTGTCCGTCCGTCCGTCCGTCTGTCCGTCTATCCGTCTGTGCATCCGTCCGTCTGTCCATCTTTCTACCTATCTCTGTGAATGATCATTCCGTAAGAATTTATTCCTAACTCGTCTAATCTTACAGACATAATACATTTAAATTTGTTGTTGAATCATATGATGATCAAGCATTCAGATTAAATAAAATGAGTGATATTTAATGAAGTGGAACTGCTGATGAAGACCAGCTGGAACACCCTAACGACGCGTATTTCACGTTTGGCAATATGTCTTCTTCGTTATGTTTAATCTGCAAGTTATTTTTAAGCATCATTTTAGTCGAGACCTATTTCTGGTGATGGGTTCCAGAAAGAATAGACGAAACTTTTCAAATATTTTATATATAGGTACTTATAGTATATTTTTACATTTGCATTTAAACAGTGCTATTTGGTGAATGGAACTTTTTGATGAAGACCAGAAAGTAACTTCTCCATGACAAGTATTTAATAGGTGTTTCGGCTTAGGCTTTTAATTATTTATTATTTATACCCTCCCGGGCGGAAGAGAGGGAGGAAGAGAACTGACCACAGCGAGTATAGAATCACTCCACCTTATAAAACCAAGTCCCCCGCCGCGCTGTTTGTGTGTATGTATGTTCGCGATAGACCCAAAAACTACAGATCGGATTTTCATGCGGTTTTCATCTATCAACAGAGTGATTCTTGAGGAAGATTTAGGTGTATAATCTGTTAAGGTTTTGTGTAACCCGTGCGAAGCCGGGGCGGGTCGCGGGGTTGCATGGTACTAACCAATATGGCGTAGTGGTATCGTCTTGGGTCGTCCTATTCGTTTTTCGCCAAGTTCTTAAATTAGTCCTATTTTGCTTTCGTCACGCATTCTACATTGAAAGCCACCGACGATTGTGACGAATGTAGAATGGGTGACGAAAGCAGAATAGGACTAATTTAAGAACTTGACGAAAAACGAATGGGACAACCCAAGACGATACCGGCGTAGTTGGTGTTCATTATACGTAGGTTTAGGAACTTGTCGCTTTTTTTAAAATTTAATTTCCAAAATCTCGATCCTAGAAGAAAAATTGTGAGGACCAAACTTGTAGAGAATCAAATTTCCTACAATTTTTGTCCTCACGGTTTTACTGTAAAATCAAAAATGCCCGAGTTATTCAAGAAAAACCGTTTTTTGAATATACACAGAAGCCTGATTCAGTCTACTTTTTGAATTTATACTCCCTTGACCCCCCCGAGGGACCTACGAAAAAAAATCCAAGAACTGATTATTCACAGGTCAAAATCTATAATGACTGAACTAAGATACCTACAAAGCAGGTGTTATTGGCCCGTCTTTATACACCTGTATCCTGTATATAAGTTATACATACAACCTACGGAACATTTTATTTAATTAGATGGGTGATGGGAGGATATTTGACCTTACA
Organism: Cydia fagiglandana; assembly: GCF_963556715.1. NCBI lineage: Eukaryota > Metazoa > Arthropoda > Insecta > Lepidoptera > Tortricidae > Cydia > Cydia fagiglandana. Next base: position 4,392,496 of record NC_085957.1, read on the forward strand.
AATGACTGTGCCCAAACATTTCCGAAACATATCGAACGTTTTAGTTGCAGTTTTCAGTAGTGTAAAATAATTGGTATATTTATCGTACCTCGTGTTATAAATGTAAATATAATATATTATTTTTTAGGTTCAATATACTGGCATTGGTTTCACCAAGAACGATGAGCGAGAAGCGATTAGAAATATAAAACTGGAAACGAGTTGGGGCGTCCGGCTGCGACCGAAGCGAGTTTTTGAATGCGAGTTTGACGTTTTAAACACCGTATTTAAGGTTAATAAGGTCTACAAGCTTCGAGAAGGAGGTCAACCGCCGAATCCAACTTGGTTGGGCAGCGTTCGGGAAACTACGTAATGTCTTTTCGTCCGACATACCTCAGTGCCTCAAGACGAAAGTCTTTAATCAATGTGTGTTACCAGTGATGACTTACGGCTCCGAAACGTGGTCTTTCACTATCGGCCCCATCTCAAAATTCAAAGTCGCTCAACGAGCTATGGAGAGGGCTATGCTCGGAGTTTCTCTGCGTGATCGAATCAGAAATGAGGAGATCCGTAGACGAACTAAAGTCACCGACATAGCCCACCGGATTAGCAGGCTGAAGTGGCAATGGGCAGGCCACATTGCGTGCAGAGAAGATGGCCGATGGAGTCGAAAAGTGCTCGAGTGGAGACCACGGACTAGCAAACGCAGCGTAGGACGTCCACCCACAAGATGGACGGACGACCTTGTTAAGGCCGCCGGAAGACGCTGGATGCGGATCGCTTCCAACCGGTACGAGTGGAGGTCCAAGGGGGAGGCCTATGTTCAGCAGTGGACGTCTTATGGCTGAGATGATGATGATGATGATGAAGGTCTACAAGCAAATATCAGCCTTCGTGAATTAAGTATTGTAACCTTAGTCACAGAATAGTAGTACAGTGGAACCTCGATAGCACGGATCTCAAGGGAAACGCCAAAACTTCGTGTTAACGAGGTTTTATCTTATAGAGTGCATCGACTTAGAGAGGTTCTTGTAGGTTTTTGTTAGTCTTAAAAACACATTAAAATTCGTATTAGGCAGGTGATTATACATAGACACGTAAAAATACAGTTTCTTTTTTTTTGAGTTACAGAGGTTCGTTAGTAATATCGATATAGATGTGGTAAAACAATACGACTATTTTTTCTAGTCGCATGGTCTCTCCGACCGCCAAGCGAACATCGCTTAGCGAGTACCTACCGCTAAGCGACTTTATCGTTGACAGCTTTTATCGCTGCGAGTAAAGAGTGCAAAGAGAGTCCTCGCCGGCAATGTGAACAGCCAGCGATCAACTATTAATATAGGTACCTATCTATTGTCTTTTACCGACACGGAATCTCTATCTTATCGCTTACACGCCCTTGGTGCTTGGACTAGTGCATATCCATACTTAATATTATAAAGGCGAAAGTGTGGCTGTCTGTTTGTCTGTCTTGTCTGTTACCTCTTCACGCTTAAGCCACTGAACCGATTTATTTGAAATAGGTATGGTATAGAGATTGGTATTATAGTCCCGAGGAAGGACATAGGATAGTTTTTATTCCAGAAATCATCCCTTAAAGGGGTGGAACTTTGTATGGGGACTTAACACAAACTGGACAACAAACTTTGTCAATAGGAACTGTCCCGCCCGCGCGGTGTAGCACTGGCGCTGGTGCACGATTTAGTTGGGTACATAGAGATAGTTTGAGTCCCGGGGAATGACAAAGGGTAGTTTTCATTCAAGAAATTACCCTTTAACTGATTGAATAAAATAATAGCTACCTACCTAAATTAATAATTCCACGCTGAAGATGTCGCGGGGAAAAGCTAGTATATATGTCGTAGTCAGATCGTATAATCCGCCGTATTACATTACGGCTAGCCGTTTTCAAAAACAGGGGCGTTTTGAAATGCGGCGGTTCGACGATTAGCCGGATTGTCACTGCGATACGTTCTTCAATAAGGCGGCCCACGTTTAGCCGCATCGTACATTGTAGAGTGACAAGTTCTTTTGGTCGCCTACGTAACCGGAGTTTGACAATGTTTGCAATATAATTTATTTCTACCATGGTCCCACCGCACTACATGTGTTTCTTTTCCAAAACATTTCCTTCACAACTTAAATAGACGGAGCCCCGCAAGCGGGGCTCCTATTTCTGGGCGGTTTGCCCTTCGGGCATCTGAAGTTACCTAACGAACCTAACCTACCTACGCTTTCTTCCCCAAAGTGTAATGTTTTCACGGACGTCTCACTTAATCAATAGGTAGGTAGGTTAGGTTCGTTAGGTAGCTTCAGATGCCCGAAGGGCAAACCGCCCAGAAATAGGAGCCCCGCCAAGCGGGGCTCCGTCTAGTTAAGTTGCAAAGGAATTTTTTTTTTGAAAAGAAACAGTCCGACAAACTCCAGATTTGATGGACACCCCAGCGTTTGTCAGGCAGCGCCACGAGTGTTAAAAATGGGAACTAAAAACTGTCAAAGCGGCGGCTAATGACTGGCTGTATTACATTACGGCTAGCCGAGTTGAAGAACGTATGGCGCCGAATACATTCCGGCGGATACTCATTCAGCCGCATTCAATACGGCTAATCGTTAAACCGCCGCATTTCAAAACGCCCCTGTTTTTGAAAACGGCTAGCCGTAATGTAATACGGCGGATTATACGATCCGACTGCGACATATATATAACAGAGATGAGCCACTGAAAATATTATTGATACACAATTATGTAGACACCTAACCTATTTTATATTAAGTAAGGATATATTATTATCACTGCCAAAATAAGGTTAAAGGTGCCGCCCTGTAGTAGTAGAAGGTATTGTGATAAATATTTTTCTTTCATATACCTATATACTATGGACATTCCTCGATGGCACCAAGTTGCAACCAGAAAGCGATGATCACACGGCAAATCAAATTCTGAAGACTATAGCAGCCACGTCAAAGGAAGATATACCTACCTATTCAAAGAATGTTTATTGATCCTATTTGAAAGCAATCCTACAATCATGATCATACACGCTATATTTGTTAAGATTGTTGTTATTTAATTATCCTGTGATTAATAATTTAATTTAATTTATTTAAGGCCAACTAAGGATAAATTTCGTCATTTTAATTTAAATCTTACAACAAATGTTAGTAGGATACACGCACAAACTTATTAACTAACTACATATTTACAGATGATGGTGTAATAACAACAATTTTGACAAATTTGGCGTGTATGACCATAATTGTAGGATTGCTTTCAAATAGGATGCCATATACAGGGTGGAAAGATAAGTCGGGCCCTGGAGGGAAACTACCTTAAATCCTTAAGCTGGCTCATTTTACTTAAAGGAGACATTCCTTTATTTTTAAAAAGAAACAAAACTTGGTACAAAACAAAATTTTTATGGTAGTCTCATTGCGGCCTTTGTATTAGAACAATAATAATCCAACCAAAATTTCGGGTCGACAATTGAGTCCAGGCCTGCTACCAAAACCTGATGTCCTATTTAAGGTGAGGCGGCACTAAACATAGGTCCGCTCGTGCATGGAATACTGCTGCCACTGGCTATCAAATCTGCTGCAGACTTTTTTTGGTCCGACGATCAGCTGGCAGCCCTGTGGCCTATTTTATAAAGCTACAAGTTACAATTTACAAGCGGAAGTCTCGTTCTAACACATAGGGTTAGAAAGAGACTTCCGCTTGTAAATTGTAACTTGTAGCTTTATAAAATAGGCCACTGGACTCGATAGAGCGCCGGGCTCATATACTTTTTGGCGATGGCTGTCAAATCAAAGTTACAAAGCCTCGATCATAATATCATCGCCGACGAGTTACATGTCTATCGGTGTTCTATCGGATATATCCTAGGGAGTGCGCAAAAGAATGTGTTATTCCCACTAGTTACCACCAAGTTCTTACCAGTGGTAACTACTGGGCATTTTTTCCCACCTTTTACCACTGGTAAAAAAAATCCCACTAGTTACCACCAACTCGGCTTGGTGGTAACTACTGGGAATTTTTATTCCCAGTAGTTACCACCAAAATATTGTTAGAATTCAATACTAATAAAAACAGTATAAATAGTTTAGTATAAATGTAGCGTGCTGAAATAAATAATTATGTGTCGCTTAGTGATTCAGTAAACTGCTTTAAATGTGATCAAAAATATTAAAACAGTTTTACCGGTATAAGTTTAAAAACTAAAATAGAAGAGTCTCATTCTAGTTAACTAGAAATTAACTTATTATCCGAATAAAATGTATCTTATTAACTGTAAATTGAATTACATATTTATACAAACGAACAAACCAATCAGTCAAAAACGGACAGAACTGATTTCGTTTTATTATTTAGAGCTACTTCATTTCGTTCTATTATAAGTATTATAACACGACGCAGAGCTGGAATATGTAGGTATTCATAATTTGTAGTCAGGCTAAATAAAAGGGCATGGTTGTTATTAAAACCGCTTAGGGCGCGCTTCGGATGGGCTGACGGCTGACTGCTCGGACTAACCAGCGTAGGTTCGCATTCCAATTACGCTCGGGTACATCGCTCGGTCATGTTACGCTGGTTGGCTCGATTGCTTTTAAACACCCACGCTAGCGGGACGGTAATAACACTCTACCAGTGGGGCATCAGTAGTCAGAGGGTACACTTCTTTTTTTTTATTTAACTTTTATTCTTTTGGAAAATATGTTTATCGGAAGACCGTGTAAGTAATTAAAATCGCATAAAACAACCTTAAATTGAGTTTTGAGAATTGTACGTTTGTATAAATATGTAATTCAATTTACAGCTAATAAGATAAATTTAATCCGGATAATAAGTTAATTTCTTCTTAACTAGAATGAGACTCTTCTACTTTAGTGTTTACGCTTATACCGGTAAAACTGGTTTAATATGTTTGATCACTTTTAAAGCAGTTTACTGAATCACTAACTGATGTATAATTATTTATTACAGCACGCTACATTTATCCTTTAGTATTTATACTGTTTTTATTAGTATTGCATTCTAGCAATATTTTGGTGGTAACTACTGGGAAAAAAATTCCCACCTTTTACCAGTGGTAACTAGTGGGAATAAAAATTCCCAGTAGTTACCAGTGGTTTACCACAGGTGGGGAAAAAAATCCCAGTAGTTACCACCCGTAAGAACTTGGTGTTAACTAGTGGGAATAACCCAAAAGAATTGCACGACCTGATCCCACCTTTCCCTTTTCATCATCGGACGTCATAGAGGTACAATAATACACCGTGTTTTTTTTTATTTCCGTTAATTTCAAGGGTGCATTCCTGAGCTTAAATCAAATTACTTTCTCAAAGACACCAATATTCTAATTAACTCAATTTCGGAGATAATCAATAATTTATTTTTTTCCTATAAGGCCTCTACAAGCGTGTACACTTGCCTTAGTGCCGGTTTACATATTGATAAGTGTTTAAGAATGAGTTCATACATCTGCTATTAAACTTAAGTACAATCTCGGTCGATTTATGTTCAAAATAACATTGACATGTCACAGATTTCAATTGTTTGGTTGAGTCAAATGTAATACTACAACGCTATGTGCTACATTTAATTACTTTTTAAAACTTAATATTTCTACAAAAAAAGGAAAAAAAGATTTTTTTTTAATTATCTACGCCATTTAGTTCTCTTAAGGTGGCCACTGACGAGCCTTCCAACAGTCCAAATAGCGTGGCTGCAATCCAAAATCGGTCCGTGAATGTCAAACACGTACAATGTTTAATATTAGGATGCCTTCCATTTGGATGAATCCATTGTAACGGCATCCATTTGGAAGGCTCGTCAGTGGCCTGCTTTAAACGTACTTATCCATACCCCGAAGGTAACGGAATTCAATAAAAACACGGTGTATAGAGATGACACGGGGGTGGGGCTAAACGACCGAACCAGATGCACTTATGGCAATTTCAGTAGGAGTAGCAGAGAAAGCGGTATTATTGCTTGTCCTTGTCACAGTCTCACTTTTTGTTTGTTCCCCACCAAAATTTATTTATATGGTTTATGGTGGGCAACAAATAACCCGACCGAATTACGTAGATTGTTTTTGGTATGTTGTCAGGAATGTTAAAACGTGTTTTTAATATTGTCGCTTTGCGAATGTTTTATCCCTCACGGAGGCACGCGTATAGCTCATCTATGTACCTAATACTAGGTCTATGTGAATGTCGGACGTCCAGGCGGGAGGAGCAAAGCGACTGCACCCGTTCGTTGTTAATATTCTATAGTTGGTCAAGCAGATCTTGTCAGTAGAAAAAGGCGGCAAATTTGAAAAATGTAGGCACGAAGGGATATCGTCTCATAGAAAATTTGAATTTCGCGCCTTTTTCTACTGACAAGATTTGCTTGACCATCTATATTTGTCCGCACAAAACGATTTGCCTCATCTTTTTTGTAAGGACGATTAAGGAATGGAATGCGCTCCCGTCATCTGTGTTTCCTGGGAAATTTGACCTCGGTGCAGTGGCGTAACTAGGGGGGGGTTGGAGGGGGCACGTGCCCCGGGCGCCGTCCAAAGGGGGGCGCAAAAATGGGCAAAAGACTACCTCTCCGCCTTGCCAAAAGCACAGCAGCAGGGATACTTTCGTCAGTCGTATTTACCACCACTGTGAAGTGTGAAATGTGGATGGTAATCTGGCCCACAGCTCAAAAGAGAAAGCCGATCTTTTAGGTACTCCTATCAAGCAGAGGGATATTCGGCGGGAGTTACTATGCTTTCATTTTATAAGGCGAGCGGGCTGAGTGCTTCAGAGCTGTGTCCCATGTTAGCGCGTCTTTTCCGTCAGGGGTCTCCTGTCGGGAAGTTACCATCTTATGGACTGTCCAAGAGACTACCTATGCAAATGGATCGCTAGCCCTTTGTCCGGCAAGCACATATATGCCGTAGTAGACGGAACCTGCTCCAATAGCAGCTGCTGCTGCGTATCTGTCGGACGACAGTAGGTACTGGGGATTCCTATACAGGGTGGCTAAAAATAACTACACTCCCGTTGCTAGGGAGGTTTTGGGATTTTACTGAGCAACTTTTACTACGGGACCAACCCCGATCTCGCGAAAAAAAAGTTTGCCTTATAAAGAAAAAAAAAAGGTAAAGTACAATGAGCTGTTGTCTGAAAAATTGTTTAACATGCTGTCTAACTAGGCAACTGCCATCGGTTACAGCTTGCCATCACTGCACCGCTCGCCGTAGGCAGAGTGTTTATCCTCACACCCTAGAATCTACATGGTCGCGCTCTGTGCGGTTTAAGAGGAATTCCCTTCACAGCGGGCGAGAGGAAATTCGTCGAGAAAAGGGAGCTCATTCACAATAAGTTAAATAAGATTCCCTTTTCTCGAGAGGCTACAGGCTATGGTGACCTCCAAAAAAGAAGTGTATACGTTTTAAAATGGTCGGCAACGCGCATGTAATATAACACCCCTGGAGTGTAGGCGTCCATATGATGCGGTGACCGCTTACCATCAGGTGGGTCGTAAGCTTGTTAGCCACCGATGTACCAAAAAAACACATACAGGGCGTCCCAAGACTATGGGACCCCAAGGGAAAGTACCTTAAATATCGTAGATAGGATATTTTGCTGAAAGAAGACATTATTTTAATTTCAAAAACAATTTAAACTGCATTCATAGATTTTTAAATAATTACATGGTTGAACCGGGAATCGAACCCGCTGCACGAGAAAAAAATCACCTGTAGTTTTATCATACCGATCGAAAGGATTCATGATAAGGATTATTTTTGGATGATTTTTTTTCTCGTGTAGCGGGTTCGATTCCCGGTTCAACCATGTAATTATTTAAAAATCTATGAATGCAGTTTAAATTGTTTTTTAAATTAAAATAATGTCTTCTTTCAGCAAAATATCCTATCTACGATATTTAAGGTACTTTCCCTTGATGTCCCATCCCATAGTCTTGGGACGCCCTGTATACACTGTATTTGTCTAAGTTATATGTAAGTAAACTTTAATAAGTAACAAAGTGACCCTTTCGTTAGTTCATTTAGTTTGGGGGGGGGGGGGGGGGCGCAAATTTGGTGCCCCGGGCGCCATATCCTCTAGCTACGCCACTGCCTCGGTGTCTTTAAAGCAAGAGTGAATAGGCTATTATTACTTACTGAGCCGGTAAGCTCCATCATCTTAGGCTCTGTTTTCACTTTCCATCAGGTGTGACTAGAGCCAATCCCCGTTTAGTTTATTATAAAAAATATATATACAAAGAGTACTATTGTATTATTTCAGTAGTTAGTGCCTATACCCAAAGTGCGACATAAAATAGTAGAAATTAAATAAACTGGAACTAAAAATCTTCGATACTAAATTGATGCCATTTTTTTAAGCATTTTACGTCAAAAAAGAGAGACAGTAACGTAGAAAGTGGCGCCCTTATTTATATTCTACTGGTTTTTGTCACACTGTAATTTGAGGCAGGAAATAGGCAATATTACGCAAAACCCTGCGTTAATAGCACATCCCAGGGCCTACCGCGAAACACGTAAATCGAAATATCGTTTTCTGCCTCTATCACTCATGGCCATTCGATCGACAGAGAGGCAGATAACGAAATTTCGATTATCACGTTTTGCGGTAGCCTATCTGTAAACATAGGCACTGTAAGCAAATCACCTTGATGCATCAATGTCATAGTGAAAATTGTCAAGAAACTCGGGGGGATCAGGGCTTTGCACATAGCAAGACCGAGCCGGGCCCGCACCGTGCCATTCCCGAGCCCTGGTGATGACATAAAGGTGGCCACTGACGAACCTTCCAACAGTCCAAATAGCGTGGCTACATTCCAAAATCGGTCCGTGAATGTCAAAAACGTACAATGTTTAGTATTAGGATGCCGTCCATTTGGATGAATCCATTGTAACGGCATCCATTTGGAAGGCTGGTCAGTAGCCTGCTTAACGCTTTGCATAGAAAAGGAAGCTCCGGTAGCTCCGGCGGCCCGGCCACAGCCCGGTCTAACGTGAGTCATCCTAAACTGGAAAAAAACCGGAAAAAACGAAATTTTGTGTTGTTTTTTGTGTGTGCGATAAGCATTTGTTTTTTTCCGGGATTTTCATCCCTAATTCCACCCAGTAATAAAAACTGACTTTTCTAAATATGGTTTAATTACAACTTGCGTGAATAGGCATTTTTGAGCGTTCATAGGTGAATGTGTGGAGCGAGCATTATTTGACGTGTAGGTGTGGGTTCAACAAAAAGAGCGCTTGTCAATAAGGCGTTCGTGTTGTTAAAATTCAATTAATAATAGCCTTTATCGACCATCAACAGTGTAGTCCCCTTTTGATTGATGGAAATTGTCACATATAGTTCCACTACTCGCCGCCGCACCATGAATAGCGCTTTAGTTCATCTATCGCTCACAAGATGTCATTAATTCCTGTAAACGTATATATTGAAAAAAAAAAGCTTTACTCTATGCTATAAAATACCCTTTCGCACGTCAAAAACTCCAAGATGGTGCCCAAGCCCATGGACAAAAAAGTCTAGCGATAGTATCCATGCCTGTCAAAATTTGACATTAGCAATCCACAGTTAGGTGACAACCGAACCAAACCGACTTAACCGACCTACCCCGAGTTCAAAGTCATTATAAACCGTATAGTAGTAATAAAACAAAGTTGATTTTTTCTTACTTATTTTTCGATCACAAGTTTGCGATAGAACGCGATTCCATTGAACAATGCGATACAATCATCTGTTGATGTGATGTTGATTTGAAATGTCAGTTTTGCACAAGTGGAATAAGGCCCCAGTTGATTTTATTGCATACTGAGTGTTGATTCCATCAACGGTGGATAATATCATTTGGTACAACCATAACCATCCAAAACTCAACTCTAAACTAAGGGTGGTTCGGTTTGGTTTGCTTGTCACCCTAACTGTGGATTGTTAATGTCAAATTTTGACATTGTACGTATTCGAGAACTTATGATTTTTCCCACATCAACGGGAGATCAACACGATACGTCAAACGTCGCTTGTCGAATACCACCCACTGCTGTGGCGAAGACGGTCGACTAATGACGCACACCGTTTTCTAATTATTGCGTCGAAACTATCGGTGTGCGCCTCGGCAAACATAGTTGACGCGTTACAGTAACGCGGCAGCCCAAACAGCACTCTAAACGCGTTATTGTATTGTACGCGAAGGGCACTGTACCTAAGCTTTCTATTAATTAGGGGTCATCCATTAATTACATCACACGTTTAGGGGGAGGGAGGGGGTCAAGTAAATGTGACATATTGTGACATGGGGGAGGGGGGAGACACAAACTTTGTGACGTTATTTTAACTTCATCAGTAACCGAAAATTTATTTAAATTATTTTATTCGCTGTACATTTAAATAACAAGTTTTTAAAACGATAATCGTTTTTATTCGTTTAATTTTCTTTCCTAAGCAGTTTTGGGTTATAAAATTACTAATATTTGTATCGTCAAAAATATTTTGATAAAATATTAATAATACTTAGGTACTTAATTCGATTTGGCGATTTCGTAGAAAAAATGTGACGTCACACTAGGGGGGAGGGGTTTGCCAAATGTGACCAAGTGTGACAAGGAGGGGGGGAGGGGTCAAAAAACCTAGAAATTCGTGTGACGTAATTAATGGATGACCCCTTATATCACAATTGTATAAAATAGGTTCTATAGCGAACTCGGCGCCGTCAACTCGACAGAAACGGTGTCGGAGGCCAAGATCCACTTCGGGTCGCTGCGCCACGGCAGCACAGAATAAATAATAGTACTACCGAATAGAAAGGACACTTCCTACAAACCCGAAGTTCGACAGCGGTTCAGGGTCGAATCATGCTATCCCTTTCGAATATATGGCATTATCCCTTTCGGCTATTTAGGGTTGTCAAATTATCTTATTTGGGGTCGTGCACACAAGAGGAAGTAAAGTGGTGCCAGCCCTAATAATTGCTCGGAGCAATGCTGACCCGAACGGAGCCGAGTTCGACCGAAGTGAGGAGTGTCTCCCCGCTGAGAGCAGTAAGTTAAGCCCTCCTACACTTACCTGAAGCACCAAGGCATATGCCACTAAAACGAATAAAATCTGATATAATATAGGTACAGTATGTAAGTATACTCGGTCAAGCAAATCTTGTGAGTAGAAAAAGGTGCGAAATTCAAATTTTCTATGAGACGATATCCCTTCGCGCCTAAATTTTTCAAATTAGCCGCCTTTTTCTACTGAAAACATCTGCTTGACCAACTATATATCGTTGCTTATCATGAATAGTGGCACAACTCAAAATGAAATGCTATTGCATTTAATATTCTATATTTTACTGGTAAGATTTAAAATCTAATGGCATTGTATTTTGTTTTATACCACTTTTCATGATAAGCAACGATATGTATATTAATCTGTCAAGACACTTCCGTTAGGGGCTGTTCATAAATTACGTCATTTCAAATTAGTAGGAGGGTCTGGACATCGGATGATGGTAGCATGACGTAGGAGGAAACGGGGTCATTCGAAGCATGATTTTTGGATGATTTTAGGGGGGGGGGGTCAAAAATCGATGACGTAATTTATGGACAGCCCCTAAGTAGAAAAAAACCGGTCAAGTGCGAGACTCGCGCTCCAAGGTATTGATGACATCAGGTTTCAAGATATAAAATATGTTAAGAGGACTTCAGTGTAATATTAGCTAGATTTATACATTTATAAAATCTGTAAAAAAATCTTGCACTTACTTAAAATTAGGCCTAGTTTCATTAAATTCATATTGCGTCTTCTCTTCGTCCTATAATACGGCTTTGTTTCAAGTTCTGGATATAAGTGCGAAGGAAATATAATTTTACTACCTATTGTTTTTTAGGGTTCCGTACTTCAGTCGGCTAAAACTGTTATAGTTCGTAGTTTTGTAATAGAGCCCGGCGGCTAATCCTATTGGCTATTGTTAAGTAAAACCGCCGCAGTCTCGTGCGAATGGGGGCTCATTCTTTCTTCCGTGGGGGCTAAGTACAGGAGTCAGTTCAAAAAACATTATATGTATAGTTCGTAGATTCGTAACTGAGCCCGGCGGCTAATCCTATTGTCTATTGTTAAGTAAAACCGCACGTGCTACTTACCTGCAAAAAAGGGTCATCCTTATTCTATTTGGCACCTGAGCGCAGGCTAGTCCAACGCTCAAAAAACCAGTGTAGTTGCGCTCTCCGATAACGCGCCTTTGTTACGCATCTCGATGACACATTTTAGACTGGTTCTGTAGTGTTCGACTCGCCGGTACTCAGTAACCGAAGTACGCAGGTTTTTATGCAGGTAGTGGTGGCACGTGGCACGAGCGGTTTTACTTAACAATAGACAATAGGATTAGCTCGGGCTCAGCTACAAACCTACGAACTATACATCAAAAGACATCAACGAATCTCTAGCCGCTAGATTTGCACTTTGTTTGGGCGCTCGGCGTACGGAACCCTCGGTGCGCAGACTGAATCGCACTTTACAGGCTTTCTACATTTTAATTTGTAGGTACCTATTTATATTACCTAATCAAAGCAATATTTACAAATTTTGCAACCATTTTCGTATTTTAATTACGTTTTAATAATTTAATTTTCATTTCATAACATTTCGTTATTGTTTCCGTCTTATGTACCTATGTACCTCCATATTTCACTACCTACCCTACCTAGCTACCTATCAATAGGTAGGTACTTAAATAAGAAATCTTAAATAGTCAGGCCGCGTAGCCATGTAGCCAACATGCCAATCGCTTACGCTCCGTAGCGATCGAAAGGCAACTGAACTGTCACTGGGCCCGATTCGGATTTTGTAGATATCTATTAGATATCTTTTAGACATCAAGATACGATAACGATATGTTTAAGATCTGACCTGTCAAATTTGACATTTGCACGATTCTGGAGATACTCTTGAACGATTTCAACAGGATATGACTTAGAGATCCAATTCACATCTAATAGATATCTTACTCTATCTAACGTAAAAGTGAGATTGGTTGCCAGAATTGCGCTGCAAAAGAGAACTAGTTGATATCTAAACTATAAAGTATCTAGAATGGATCTAGTACGTGTCGTCTCTTGTGAATATCTTGAAGTTCGAATACGGCAGACTGTCGCACTAATATGGAAGAGTGATAGAGAGACACAAAACGTTTCGTTGTCGAAGCGACAGCGATTGTCACCTTGGCTAGGCCGGCAGTACCTATCCATGACTCTTATTTCCAAGTTATGTCTGTGTAGAGACAGGCTTGCTGCTTGGCAGCAGGCAAAACTGCTTGAGATTCATTATTTGTAGTCATAGTAATTATTTCATAAACGGTATTTTATTACAGTTTATTATCACAAATAATGATTTTCAAGCAGTTTTATCTCTAACGAAACCGACGTTCTCTGAGGGGTGAGTCGTCGTACTAAATGTATGGGAGGGTTTGAAGTTAATGTTTCTGCTTTTAATTAAAAAGAAATTAATGTAATTTTACTCATTGGGTAACGCACTTTCGATATCAATTGGAAGTTTTCTGATATCTGTTATATTTACGCAATTATCGCCTGGCCACACTTAACGATTACACCCTGTATAGAAATATGATCGTAGATAATATAAGTAGGAGTCATCTAACCCCGGATACACACGTTAACTATAAATCGTAGCATTAAACTGTGCAGTCCGAGTTGCGCAGTTTTATCTACCTACCGTGTGTATGACAAATCGTTACGATAATCGACAACGATCTTAGAGGATATAACCAACGGAGACGCCATGTCTAAAATTTTCGGTACAAAATAGTCTGCCGTTTTTTGCGAGGGAGGGGCACATCAAATGTATAGGTACGTCATGTCAGATAAACGTCAGTCCATACATATGGTTGACATGAGGTTGACCATTGGCCGCCTATTTTCGACAGAGGGGAACGCCTGTTAATGGCGGCTCCATTGCTAATTACTCCGAGACAACGATAGCCACATAGATACGTGTGTAGCCGGCATAAATATACAGCCACAGAATAAGTAATAGTACCACCGTACAGAAAGGAAACTTCCTACAAAACCGAAGTTTGACAGCGGTTCAGGGACGAATCATGATGTCCCTTTCTTATGTATGGTACTATCCCTTTCGGCTATTTAGGGTTGTCAAAATTCAAGTAATTATGAAATAAATATTGACGTGTTTATAAGTTTTATTACTGAGGTTACCAAGGCAACGTCAAATATATTCTAAAAGGTCTTGAAAAGTATCGTCCGCAACAATATGCTTCGATAAACCAAAATTAGCGCCATTCGTCGTTCCCTGTAATGAAAAAAGAAAACGAATACAGCACTATAATATTTAAGACTTTCGCGTTTTGAACACATATTAACTCACATTTATAGAACGTGTCCCAAAATTCATCGATAAGCTGGCATCAGAAGATAGACGTGCTCATGACTCCGCAAGGAAAAAAAATATCTCAATTTATTATGTATAGATGGTCAAGCAAATCTTGTCAGTAGAAAAAGGCGCGAAATTCAAATTTTCTATGAGACACTATCCCTTCGCGCCTACATTTTTCAAATTTGCCGCCTTTTTCTACTGACAAGATCTGCTTGACCAAGTTTTATGTCCTGACACGGTCGTTAAAAATACCATTAGGGGTGTCGATTTATAGTTCGTTTTTTTTAGCATTAGAAAGAACTTCGCAGAAGTAAGCTTGTGGTTCCAAATCCGGCACTTTTAGCGGTAATAATTTGAAGTAAGTTATATGTATTGACAATGTTACATTAGATAATTCAATAATTATTAACAATTAAAGAGCCTGATAAAAACTGCACGCTTGCTTCTGTGGAGTTCTTTCTAATGCTAAAAAAAACGAACTATAATTTTTTTTTTGTAATTCCATAATAAATTGTGATATATTACACTTTTTCCTCGAGTCGTCATGAGCAGGTCCATTTCTGGTGCTTAGCTTAGTATCGTTGAATTTAGGGACACGTTGTAGATGGGTCTAAAGGGGTATCCAGACGGGACTGGAATAATCAGTCGATTTGTTCAGGAAAATAATTAGTCAATCTCATCTAGCGTCCACACGTACACAAATTAAATCACCAATTTGCATTCTACTATGAAAATTGGCATTTTTGTGTCCGCACCTGAGCGGCTACCGCGAAAACCGAAATTCGCAAATTGCGGGGATCTTTCTCTTTTACTCCAATAAAGGCGTAATTAGAGTGACAGAGAAAATTCCCCGCAATTTGCGAACTTCGATTTTCGCGGTTATAGCTCTGCTGATGTGATCGGAGCATCAAATTGGTATTTGCGTCCGCACGGCCCTGTTCGATCGGAGAATTTCATCAGATTGGCGAAAAATTGTCTCGTCTGGATACAACTTAACGCGAAATTTATTCAATTACTTACCTTTATTTACCGACATTTCGACACAGGACTATAACCGCGAAAATCGAAGTTCGCAAATTGCGGGCATTTTTCTCTGTCACTCTAATTACGCCTTCATTGGAGTAAAAGAGAAAGATCTCCGCAATTTGCGAATTTCGGTTTTCGCGGTAGCCCCTCAGGTTTCACTGGTCGTGGTCGCGGCTAACTACACCCGACTCTTTTAGTATGAGGGCGCCGAAGGCGCCCGGGTTTGGAAAGCGTACAGCGTGACACGTACGTCGGGCTACGCCTGACACTTTTAGTATGAGAAAGTCGTAGTCGCTTGGCTTTGGTCCGCTTCCAGCGCGCCACATACATCGGGCCACGCCCGACTCATTTAGTATGAGGGCACTTAAGGCGCCCGTCTTTGGAACTGGTACAGCGCCACGTGCGTCGAGTTACGCCCGATGCTTTGAGTATGAGGGCGCCGACGACGCCCGGATTTGGTAAGCGTACAGCGTGGCACGTACGTCGGTCTACGCCCGACTCTTTTAGTATGAGGGCGCCTAGGGCGCCCGGCTTTGGAACTGGTACAGCGCGCCACGTGCGTCGGGTTACGCCCGATGCTTCGAGTATGAGGGCGCTGAAGGCGTAACGGCGGACGTAAGTACTCTTATGATGTATCGTACGTCTAAATCGGTTAAGGCATTCAGAAGTTAAGGCGGAATAAAGAAACTCACATAAATAAATATATACCTACATACACTCGTCTTTCTTTTGGGCAGTCGTGAAGTGTAAAAAGACGGCACTGTGCAATTAGAGGCAATTAATTTGTTTAATTTTGTTGTATTATTAAATCAACATAATTATTCAATTAAATTTGTTGATACCCGGTCTTCTAAACATATAGTTAATTTGGCAAAATCCTTCCTCGGTGGCTTATTCGTGTCACTACGTATTAAATTCAGCGCCATCTGTTAGTTTTCCAGGGTACTCAATAGTGGTAGCACATATTTGAAAAAAGTTTGCCACTCCTTCCTAAGTAGCGCCATAAGATTCAGGGGCAAACTTAAATCAAGCGGGTGTTGTGGCTACCCCCCCTTTTAGGGGTTGAATTTTTATAGCCTATAACCTGGCCGGAGATTTTCTCGACAGATTTGTATAGTTTGCATCAGAATCCGTTCAGCCGTTTTCACGTGATGCGCGTTCAAATAAACAGACAAACAGATAAACAGACAAACAGACAAAAATTCTAAAAACTGTTGGAACGTGTTCTGTTATCGATTCTAAGTATCCCCAGCCAACTTTTTTTCAAATATCGTCCATGTACAGACTTTCGACCCTCTACAGCTTTATTACATGTATAAACATATAGTTAATTTGGCAAAATCCTTCCTCGGTGGCTTATTCGTGTCACTACGTATTAAATTCAGCGCCATCTGTTAGTTTTCCAGGGTACTCAATAGTGGTAGCACATATTTGAAAAAAGTTTGCCACTCCTTCCTAAGTAGCGCCATAAGATTCAGGGGCAAACTTAAATCAAGCGGGTGTTGTGGCTACCCCCCCTTTTAGGGGTTGAATTTTTATAGCCTATAACCTGGCCGGGGATTTTCTCGACAGATTTGTATAGTTTGCATCAGAATCCGTTCAGCCGTTTTCACGTGATGCGCGTTCAAATAAACAGACAAACAGATATACAGACAAACAGACAAAAATTCTAAAAACTGTTGGAACGTGTTCTGTTATCGATTCTAAGTATCCCCAGCCAACTTTTTTTCAAATATCGTCCATGTACAGACTTTCGACCCTCTACAGCTTTATTATATGTATAGATAGATAGATAGATAATTTTCCTTGTAAATAAATGCCGCATAGGTACTTGTATAGATGTCGGCGGCCGTAAATTGTTTTAATTTTAATAGTACATTTTTCGTCAGTAGCTACACTTGTGACATCTGGTGTCGAGTAGGAGTACTGATAGTTCCGCTACACGGCGCTAGATGTCGACTACGAAATAACGCGCGTTTTGGTAAGAAAACTGATGTATGGAGTTACCACTCTTTCTTTACTTATATGTGACGTTATCTATGAAAAGGGACCTTATTGTCGATGGCGCTTGCACCATTATTAACGATGCTCCGATATCAATACAATGCCGCGCGACGCTGTGCGGCGTAAGCGCCATCGACAATAAGGTCCCTTTTCATAGATAATGCCCCATATTACTTTATGGTATACGTACTTACAGTAAACTTACTTGATAATATTGGTTTGTGTTCTATTTTGAGGCTCCTCTTCACGTTGGGCCAACCCCAACGCCAACGAGGGACGCATTTATGCGTTAGAGGGAGCAAGTGATATTGCTATCTCATTCTACCGCATGGGTGCGTCCCTCGTTGGCGTTGGCGATGGCCCAACGTGAAGAGGAGCCTTTGGATGTACTTACGTGTCTCCCAATCGTAAGGGTATTTTGCGTTGGAAACCAAATACTTTTCAATGTCATCATGATCTATAAAGCGTTTCGATGTCTTCAGCCAGTGCGTGAGACGCTCCTTAAACAGGTCTATCAGGGACAATATCTCGTTGTAGTCGCTCACTGTCGACAGTACCACAGAATACTTAAATACTAGTACCATAGACTGTCGATAGTACCACAGACCACATAATACTTAAGTAAAATAGTACCATAGTTACTGTCGACCACAGAATACTTAAGTAATAGAACCATAGTCCTCACTGTCGACAGTACCACAGAATACTTAAATACTAGTACCATAGACTGTCGATAGTACCACAGACCACAGAATACTTAAGTAATAGTACCATCGTTACTGTCGACCACAGAATACTTAAGTAATAGAACCATAGTCCTCAATGTCGACAGTACCACAGAATACTTAAATAATAGTACCATAGACTGTCGATAGTACCACAGACCACAGAATACTTAAGTAATAGTACCATCGTTACTGTCGACCACAGAATACTTAAGTAATAGAACCATAGTCCTCACTGTCGACAGTACCACAGAATACTTAAATAATAGTACCATAGACTGTCGATAGTACCACAGACCACAGAATACTTAAGCAATAGTACCATAGTTACTGTCGACCACAGAATACTTAAATAATAGAACCATAGTCCTCACTGTCGACAGTACCACAGAATACTTAAATAATAGCAAAGAGAATAGATAGTATAGAGGGGTCCTGTCATAGTAAATTTTGTAGTCACTGTAAATTTCCTGCCATCTATCGGCACACGACTAAAACTCAAAATAAATACAATTATCGAAAAAGTGTATATTATGATATGAATAAATGATTTTATTATTTTTATATAATTTTGACCAATGTTCACTGACATCTATGTGTTAAAATTGTTAAATATGATACGGTGTCGTCACGCCATCTAGCCGAGGATAGGCCAAAGGTGTGTGCGCCATCTATCCGAGAATGACTTTTTCTTGATTTCCGGGGCACGTTTTTTTCTTAGACTTTATTCATCTTATTACTGGAATCAGTTATGTAACGCTGCCATTACATACATGACCCAAAAATTTTTTATTAAGCTATGAGCTTCATCACATCTGATATTTGAGTAATTCTAAGCATTTCTAGCCTGGGAGGCAAAAAGAAGCGTGCGTCTAGTCAGGGAGGGTGGGGTCATCTTTAAAAAAAATCTATTCTGATCCTGGTGGCTACTAGGGCAAGTTTGGTATCATTTTCGTATAAACCAAAGACGTAGAATTCATTGCTGATATTTGTTTTTTTCTGTTTCATAGTAATTTTACAAGAAAAACGTAAAAAGGTGAAAATTTTGGTTGAAGATTTATGCTACGCGGTGCCGAAACTACAAAAGATAGAAAGTTGAAATTTGCACACTAGATTACATTTATAAAGTGTACAAGAGGTAAGAAGCAATTTTGAGAAATTCAACCCCTAAGGGGGTTAAAAAGGGGATGAAAGTTTGTATGGGGTTCAAGTTTTATTTTAAGCTAGGAATTTGAAACTTCGTAAAACTATATATTATTAAAATACAAGAAAACTAATTTCAGCGTTTTTGAAAATTCATCCCCTAAGGTGGTGAAAAGGGGGTTGAAAGTTTGTATGGATATCAAAAAATTTTTCGAACGCGGGACTTGAATCTTTGTATTTGAGGATATTATTAAAAGACAGGAAAAATAATTTCAGCGTTTTGTAAAATTCACCCCCTAACAGGGTTAAAAAGGGGTTGAAAGTTTGAATCCATTACAAATCCGAGTAGACGCACAATTCTTATTGCTTCCCAGGCTTGAAATGCTTAGAATTACTCAAGGAACATATGTGATGAAGCTCATAGCTTAATAAAAAAATTTTTGGGTCAACTTTATAACTGCTTCCGCTATATAGAATAGAATAGAATAGAATAGAATAGAATGTTATATATGTAAGACATATATACCAAGTTATATATGTCTTTGATAATAGTACCATAGTGTCACTGTCGACACGTCGACAGTACCACAGACCACAGAATACTTAAATAATAGTACCATAGAGAGATAATATAAGTAAAGAAATACCGGCCAAGTGCGAGTCGAACTCGCGTTCCTAGGGTTCCGTACATAAGTCCGACTCACGCTCGCACATGTGTGTGTGTGTGTGTGTGTGTGTGTGTGTGTGTGTGTGTGTGTGTGACTCACACATCAACTGCAGCATTCCGACGACCTCCGACCGCAGATCCCGGTCCTTCTCTATAATGTAAGATACCCGCGAGGTGTCTTTGTACAGTCAGCACATGTGTGTGTGTGTGTGCGTGTGTGTGACTCACACATGAACTGCAGCATTCCGACGACCTCCGACCGCAGATCCCGGTCCTCCTCTATAATGTAAGATACCGGCGAGGTGTCTTTGTACAGCCAGCACATGTGTGTGTGTGTGTGTGTGACTCACACATGAACTGCAGCATTCCGACGACCTCCGACCGCAGATCCCGGTCCTCCTCTATAATGTAAGATATAGACGAGGTGTCTTTGTACAGCTTGCACATGTGTGTGTGTGTGTGTGTGTGACTCACACATGAACTGCAGCATTCCGACGACCTCCGACCGCAGATCCCGGTCCTCCTCTATAATGTAAGATATAGACGAGGTGTCTTTGTACAGCTTGCACATGTGTGTGTGTGTGTGACTCACACATGAACTGCAGCATTCCGACGACCTCCGACCGCAGGTCCCGGTCCTCCTCTATAATGTAAGATATAGACGAGGTGTCTTTGTACAGCCAGCACATGTGTGTGTGTGTGTGTGACTCACACATGAACTGCAGCATTCCGACGACCTCCGACCGCAGGTCCCGGTCCTCCTCTATAATGTAAGATACCGGCGAGGTGTCTTTGTACAGCTCGCACATGTGTGTGTGTGTGTGTGTGTGACTCACACATGAACTGCAGCATTCCGACGACCTCCGACCGCAGGTCCCGGTCCTCCTCTATAATGTAAGATATAGACGAGGTGTCTTTGTACAGCTTGCACATGTGGTCGAACTTCTTCCTCATGGCGGTGAATATGCGCCCGGCGCCAAAATCGAAAGTGTTATAGTAGTAACGTTCGACGCGGCGGACGTCGCGCATTTTCATATCCATGTCTGTAAGCGAGAACAAAATTTATTTATTTATTTAAACCTTATTGCACAGTAAATGAAGTGTACAAATGGCAGACTTGATGCCAGAAGGCATTCTCTACCAGTCAACCATGGGCTCCGTTTTACCCTTTGGGTACGGAACCCTAAAGACTTATAACTAACTTGCACATTGCGCACGCACGCACGCACGCACACACACACACACACACACACACAAACACACACGCACACACACACACACACACACACACACACACACACACACACACAGCATAATGCCGGGTCCTACTGGAGGGTCCAGAAGGGAACAGTGCCTTGGAAATAAGTTTTTAACAAAAATGTCATTTTTGGTTTTGGTAATACAAGCTTTTATCGCTGACTGTACTTTTCTTACGAATATTAATAGTACATTACTACAGAGGCCGGGACAAAAGGGGTTGCCGGCCGAAGACATATAGACGGCCGAGCGAAGCGAGGCCGGATAGGTCTGAGCGCGGGCAACCCCATTTCCCGCCGAGGTATGTATAGTGCTTTTCTCAAACATGCAATGAAATAAATAAAATAAAAAATCCACGAAACCCAAGTTTTTATTATAGAAAAAACTAAAAGTAAACTACACCCAAAATATAACCAACACGTACCTATATCATTATCACGCGTATGTTTTACACGAGTCGTGTATTTTTACTACCCGTATATTTTCATGTATCTTTGATTTTTTCGCCTTGTATCCGTCTGACTGTCGTTTTCGTCACAAAGGTTTACATAGTCTTTCATGTTGATATCATGTTTCACATACATCGTTGATTTATGCATGGAGTAAATAAGTATAATTTCCACAGTGTTGACGAATTTGTAGTTACATTCATTTAAAATATGCCACAAAACTGTTTCTAATAAACTGTAAGCCATTTTTCTTAGTTTCTCAAATAATAAAATTGCCATAAGCAACCATATACATACTTCGTCTTTGACTTGACGGCAGAGGCAACAAGTTATTTAAAATCAATTCTGCTTACGCTGCCAATTCCAACACATACGATTACAATTAATATTAATTTCATTATTTCGTCGGAACTCATATTAAAGTCAAAAAATCAACAACGCACCATAAATCCAATAAAACAGAATGAATATTTTTCAACTTTACCTCCATAACAATTTAAAAAAATCACTACGCGTGTTTGAGTAGACCTTTTTACCGCTAACGTTTAGATGAAATATTTTAAATATTTTTATTTGTGTAGTTAAATTTATAATTTAAAATTATAGAATGTATTATTTATTAAGTTCATGTTGATTTTATACAAATAAAACTGCAAATTATAGCAAACATTGTTTTTTGTTTTTTTTTTATAGGCGTAGTGGCAGAGTGAATGACATTCGGTGCCTGACTTCGGTGCCAAATTTTTTTTTTAACTTATGTAATATGCGAGTTTATTTCCTAAAATCTACCCTTCATATAAAAAATATTGGTAGTGGAGGCCTCCATTAGAACCTTATAGTTTTCAAGATATTTGTGATTTATAAACCACCGAAATCATGTGCAGGCACTGAAATCAATTTGCGTCACCGAATTCAATAATGCTTACACCAAAATCACATTTAGGTTTTATATCTCAATTATATAATTATTTTAATCATATTTTTCAATCCTATTTGTTGATAAGCGATGTAACAAGGCTAATGATCTCGAAAGCTTACATAAATTTAATAGATATAGACTCAAGATTTTAAAATAACCAAATTACGGCTTGTAAATCAACATCTCTAGAAGATATCCCACACTATATGACTGGCCTCATATAATAGGGTGATGTGTGGTCCTGAAATGAGTTTCAGACATGTCGACATTGTCGACCACAAATTCGCACATTATAATCATTTATTCATTGCATTATTATATCCATGAAGGAGAAGATGTTTGTTTCACGCAATCCGACCGCACACGCATCTAAAAAAAACTTATGTTACCTGCACCCGATAAACAATACACTCTTGAGTGATGTTCAATGCTCATTAAATATTTAATGTACTTATAAAGCAATGTGATGCAATACGGAAAACAAGTATTTTTTTAATAAAAGAGTTTAAAAGCGTGAACTCCGTCAATTTAAAACTATAATATTTGAAATAGTCGAATAATGCTTGAAGATCCAATTACCAATTAATTATGATCTCCAGCACCCTCAAACACTTGAGCTAAATTGTAACAAAGTTGTTGACAAAGACATAAGACATTGAGGATTGTTAAAACATTTGCTGTGTTCAATTTGTGTCTATGGCTACCCTTTAGAAATATCGATCAGTAGGTACGCTCAGTGCCTTTGAAGCTATCTCGACATTAGAACGCTATTTTATTTTTAATCCCTTGTTCTGTACATCCTGTCCCTTGGGTTCACCTTGCATAGTACTTACATACACAAGTTATTTTAAAAGAAGTGGGATCTAATTGACTACATTTATTTAACATGGCTGACATGTTTAAAGGTATCGAGGTGTAGGGCCTCCGGTGATACAGAGGACAACGAACATAATTTACTTAATTGGTTGGAAAAGAATATCAAGACAGAGAAAGAAACATTGGGTCTATACGTCTGGTTTAAAAAAACTACTCATAGTGAACTAGTGATTTTGTGTACCTACTATGACATGACATAATTTACTTACAAACATAATTTTACGTTTTTACAACGTATCTTTCACTTTTTAGACATGATAAATTAGTACAACAAACTAGTTTACAAAGCAGGATTTGAATTCAGTGATCACTTTTTTGATATCGGTGGTCAAAAAATCCACCGAAACCAGGGAAATCAACACCAGCGATATCAAAATTAATCGCTTTTTAGCAATTACAGAAATAGGATGAACGATACAGAGGAGATGTAATAATGGTGGATTTACGTACTTTCGATGACTTCTTAATCACTTACATAACGATAATTGCACTAAAACTTTCGGAGTAAATTGCACCACCGATCTCAAAAAAACATAGGACCAAACCCAGCGAAGGACGGAGAAACGTTTAAAAAATCACTTTATTGTACTGAGACTGTACCTCTACTTTATTCAAAGGTTAAGGCACAACTAAAGCATACTATGTTTGAGACACTGAGTTCCTGGTCTACAACTTTGAAGGAGTACCGACATGTTTTGCAAATTACACCGATATCAGTCACTAGCCCGGGACACATCGTAAATTTGGTTTTGTTTAATGTGTTGAGCAAACACATTATTGTGATATAAAGAATATGATAAGCTAACTAATACCCTATGCGTGAATACTCATAATAACTCCGATCTAATGCCCCATCTTGAGTAATAATTTTTTGTTTCATAAAATCTGGGTGCGGGACACGCCCACCGAACATCATTTTTGGCATTTGAATTTCTTTTTCTTGTATTATATAAATAATATATAAATAATTTGATAGTGTCCCAGACAGAATATAAGAAGAAGATCATGCCTAAATTAATTCAGATTTATTGAACAGTAAATTCAATCAATTACTGCTCCGGACACGTAAAAACGGCCCTCCTGAGAAATGCCCAATAACTGCCTCTAGTTTTTTTTAATGGATGAATGCCACGATGCTGTGTCACAAATATCTCTGAAATGAAAATTAAAAAAGAGGACTTTGCCGGCCTAGGCCTGCAAGATGTGTATGAAATTCCATTAACGACCTTTTGTCCTAGCCGCACCTGAAACGTCATACTTCGCAGCCTATTATAAGGAACATAACATCAATATTTCATTGCATGTTTGAGAAAATAATATTAATTATTAAGTATCAACAATTATTGAACCAATTCTAATAATTTTTCATTAAAAATAAATTAAAATTAGCTACATTAAGCACTGGTCCCACCGCGAGCTAGTAAGCTATGAGCTATCGGCTATAAACACGAACAAAAGATAAGCACTCCCGTGTAAATAAAAGAGACACGCCGATATTTATAGCTCACCGCTGGGCGAGTAACTATAAATATCGCCGTGTCTCTTTTATTTACACGGGAGTGCTTATCTTTTGTTCGTGTTTATAGCCGATAGCTCATAGTTTACTAGCTCGCGGTGGGACCAGTGCCTTAAGCTTTTCCGTTCATACCCCAAATATAAAGGGAATCCCTTTTTTTTAAAATAAAGTGCCTAAACTAATACTCATCGAGACAATTCTAAAAACCCCTAACACAATTAGGTTGCGTTGTTTCATCACAGAGTTTCTATGGCTACCTCCTGTCTCCATCATCAGATCAGCTCGATGGTACCATATAATGCAATGTCATCCGATTTATACATGCATGCCAAATTTCAGCACAATCGGAAACCGGGAAGTGGGTCAAATTTAACTTGCAAGATTTGATTACAGACCGACAGACAGACAACGGTCACGTGAAACTAAATAAAAGCTTGCAATTAGAGATGCACCGGATATTCGGTTACTATCCGGTATTAATATCCGGCCATGATTTTAATATCCTGCCGGATACCGGATAGTGACGTATTATCCGGCCGGATACTGGATAGTAAAATTACTTGATTTCGGAGTAAACTACAGTGAAACCTGGTTAAGTGGGACCTGGATAAGTGAGAAACCTCTATAGCTGGGACTCATGGTGCGGTCCCGACACTTTAGCACTGAATTACCTCTGTTACTGAGAAAAAACGAACCTCTTTAACTGGGATTCGTTGTTGTGATTTTATAGTCACATTTACCTCTATAAGTGAGACGGAGAGTGTATTTTACCTCTTTTACTGAGACTATATTTATAAGATTACATTTTCCTAATTATTTTTTAGAATTTTATAGGGAATTGACTTCTGTATCTGAGATAACGTCAATCTATGACCTCTCTAACTTGGACTTCATTGAACGATTTCCGTATTCTTACTAACTTTTAGTCTATCCACAAATTCCGCATTTGCCTAATTGTGTCTAAACAACTTCAAACTTTGATTTAGTTAATTTATCTAAGTAGCTAAAACTACCGAAACGAAAGCTGAAATTTTGATAAGTAACAAGAAAAAATTAATTTTCATTTATTAAATTTCTAATACGCAATGAAGTCCGTATCAAATTTAATTTAATTTTGATATATCTATCCATTGGAGAATCATTTAAAATAAATTCAAGAAATATTTAAACAGGCTTAAAACATATTTTGGGTCAAGGATTATTTTACCTTATTTAGTTTTAAAGATATTAATTTAGTATATCTTTAAAACTAAATTAACCCTTATCTTGGCAAGGCTCAAAATATCTTAAATATAAACATTTTTTTAGTTTTTTGTCACCTATTGACCATACTAGACTATTAAAAAATAAGGAAAAAAATCCAGGATTTTCCAGTTTCGGAAAATCATATGTATCATATTTGATACAATGCCAATAACTCGACAAAATAGTTACCTACTTTTTAGAAGAAAAATGAAGATTTTAATAAAAATAAAACATGTAATGCAACAGAAATTAGCATTTACTGCTAATTAAACGCAATCTAAAGCATCAGATGACTATTAAACCTGTAAATATAAATTATATCTACGAATACCTGATCGCATGGGCGGAAAATTTGATCCCGTAAAGTTTCAAAAAAGTCGTCAACAAAAAGTTGAGTAAAATATGAAAAGTAAACAAATAATTAAAAGTAAAAAAAATACATTTTCTTTACTTTGGGACCATTTTTTGCCATACACATATTTTTCCGTGCTACGGGCTACGGCGTAGCACTAATGCTACAGCGTACGAATATATAGTTAAATAACATCTAGTACTTTAAAAAAAACAAAGTTTAATAAATAAATAATACGACAACTAATATTAAATAATTGAAGCATGTTTTGTAACCCCACAAATATAAAAAAAATAAAAAATCATGTAAAACTATTTTGACGATAACTTGGCAATGTATTAAATGTAATACAATCCTTTCGATATGTATATTTCTGAGTTATTGGCAGTGTATCAAATATAATACATAACAGTTTCATGTAAGGTTCTGTGTATTAAATGTTTTTAAATTTGAAGGCATTGTAAATATGTATGCACTAATAGACAATAAAGATATCAAAATGTAGATTATGGAAAAATATATACTAACATAAGAAATAAATGCAAAACTTCCAGTACGAACCGAAATCTATTGTTTCCGCGGCGCCATGTTGATTATTACTAATTAATTTACAATGACACTCGTGTCAATTATTTTTTTCTATAAGTAAGGAGGGTAGCTCGACATATTGATGGCAGAATTATTCTGTTAGGTAATAAAGTGAACCTGCTAGATTTTTTTAAGTTCCATGTATCACGAGTGTTACGATGCCAAGATAAGGGTTAAATACCTTATTAACCACCTCTATAACTGAAATATACTCTCTTCTCATCTCTATTAATGGAAACCTCTGTAAATGAGACAGAAATTTATCTGTACCTGGCTAACTGGGAGCCTGGGTAAGTGGAAAACCTCTTTAAGTGAGACAAATTTGCTCGTCCCTTGAGATCTCACTTATCCAGGTTTCACTGTAATTGGATTTAAGAAACAGTCCTGATCATAATCGTACTTGTCATAATCCACCGACTTGCACGCGCACTCACTTCGAACCTATAGTTCGTTTTTAGGGTTCCGTAGCCAAATGGCAAAAAACGGAACCCTTATAGATTCGTCATGTCTGTCTGTCTGTCTGTTTGTCTGTCTGTCTGTCTGTCCGTCCGTATGTCACAGCCACTTTGTTCCGAAACTATAAGCACTATACTGTTGAAACTTGGTAAGTAGATGTATTCTGTGAACCGCATTAAGATTTTCATACAAAAATAGAAAAAAAAACAATAAATTTTTAGGGTTCCGCATACATAGAACTGAAACTCAAAAAAATTTTTTTCATCAAACCCATACGTGTGGGGTATCTATGGATAGGTCTTTAAAAATGATATTGAGGTTTCTAATATCATTTTCTTCTAAACTGAATAGTTTGCGCGAGAGGCACTTCCAAAGTGGTAAAATGTGTGTCCCCCCCCCCCTGTAACTTCTAAAATAAGAGTATTATAAAACTAAAACAAATATATGATGTACATTACCATGCAAACTTCCAACGAAAATTGGTTTGAACAAGATTTGGTAAGTAGTTTTTTTTTAATACGTCATAAACCGTAAACCGCAATTTTATTATGTTACTTGCTGTTACGGAACCCTTCATGGGCGAGTCCGACTCGCACTTGGCCGCTTTTTTTAGCATTAGAAATAAGGTTAACAATCTTGATGTGTCTTTTAATTGAAAAACACATTTTAAAAATAAGTTACAGCAAATATGTAACAATTATGAATCTAATACGATAATTTATATTCCTCTGCTTTCATAAGTAATAGTTTTTGATTTTTAAAAAGCGTTTTTTAATTAAAAGACATGTCAAGATCGCTTACCTTCTTGCAAGTTCTTTCTAATGCTAAAAAAACGAACTACAGTAGAGTCCGGTTAGTACGACTCCGCATATAACAACCAACCGCTTATAGCGACGTAAGTATAGGCACTTGTTTGGTTTTAGTACAAGCTACTATGAAAGCACAACCGTTTATAACGACTCCGCTTATAACGACCGATCGCTTTTAACGACGGAAATTGATTCAAAATCCGTCCGTCAAGTCCGGTTACAACGACAAGCGACGTAGTTTTTACAAATAAATTGTTGGTAAGAAGCTTTCTCCGTCCCGCGCACCCAACTCTCCTCTCCCTTTTGCATATAGGGAGCAAGATGAAATAGATAGTCATGCGACTTTTCGTAATCTTGCAAACTAAATAAAACAATTCCCATTATTCGATTGAGCTTAAACTTCACACACATAATAAAAAAAAAAGATAAATAAGATATAATTATGTAAGTTGGGTGACAATGCAATATTTTGGTAGGTACCTTCGAGCCGATCTGTCGATGGACACAGGAGGTGGCCACAGGAACTCTGTGATAAAACAACGTCATCTTGATTAAATCCCCAAGAATTACGACTTTTTATTTTACGGGATTCGAGTAATTTGCGGATGACGAGTGAGTACGCGTACCTTGATGAAAAGTGGCTTCTGCTAAACGTAATACTAACGTAAATATATATTTAAAAAAAATGTTTTATTTCTTTGATTGTCGCATAAGTATTGATAAATACAAAATGATGTAATTATTTTGATTAAAAAATATATTAAAATTGGCGGCTCGTTTTGTACGACGTCCGGTTAGTACGACGTAATATCAGCGGTCCCTTGAGTGTCGTTATAACCGGACTCTACTGTACTTAGTTATAGGAAACAGATCAAACTTGCAGAATACGCACCTGTAAAACCGAAATGTAGGTATAGTTCCGCTGGCCGCATATTCGTCGGCCGGATACCGGATATTCAGCCTATGGTCAGGCCGAATATCCGGTATCCGGCCAAACAACTATCCGTTGCATCTCTACTTGTAATAAAATAGCCGGGTACATTGGTTCACTCAACCTAAGGGACGCAGCCATGCGGTAGAATGAGATAGCAATATCACTTGCTCCCTCTAACGCATTAATGCGTCCCTTGGAGTGGCCGGCGTTGGCCCATCGTGTAGAGGAGCCATCAGGATTTGTCCGGACATGTCAGGATTTTTGACCCTTTGTCCGGATTGCGGCCGGACTTTTCAAGTGTCAGGATTTTTAGGAATGACCTCATAAAAAAAGCCCGGGGAGGCTACGGGGTCGGGCGAAGGGAAAGGGAAAGGTAGATCCACGATACAGGACACCGCAGAGCGCAGCGCGCCGCGACATCGTTCAAGCTACGCCAAATCTCTGTTACAAGAAATGTCAGTATTTTGAGGGTGATGTCAGGATTTTTATCAGGACATTTAATTCTTCCATATGGCAACCCTACTAAGGAGGGTATGAATTAGAAATGCAACGGATAGTTGTTTGGCCGGATACCGGATATTCGGCCTGACCATCAGCCGAATATCCGGTATTCGGCTGCCGGATATTCGGCCAGCGGAACTATAGCTACATTTCGGTTTTTCAGGTGCGCATTCTGCAGATTTGACCTGTTTCCTAGTGAACGTTCGAGCGGACTCATTTCTAGGTTCGAAATGAGTGCGCGTGCAAGTCAGTGGAATTATTAAATTGATTTAAAATAATAAACAAGTACGATTATGACCGTGTCTGTTTCTTAAATCCAATTTGTTTGCTCCGAAATCAAGCAATGTTACTATCCGGTATCCGGCCGGATAGTAGGTCACTATCCGGTAACCGGCCGGATAGTAAAATAATGGCCGGATAGGCCGGATACCGGATAGTAACCGGATATACGGTGCATCTCTAGTATGAATGCGAGTTGACCTTTGACAAACTCCAAGGTCATCTGGATGACTGCGCCGACCTCCTTGCGGATCCAGTCTTTACTCTCAGGCTTCTGCCGGAGCGCGGGCTTGTCGGGTGCTCCGGGGGCGGTCAGCGGCGCCCCACACACTGTCACAGAAGAAATAATAGTTCCTACTACCGTCAGGCGTGGCTCACTCCGCGATTTCGTCGCTTTGCTACAGGTAGCTAAAAGTATATCCGTTCGACCCCAATTTTGGGGTTTGCCATAAGCCGCGCGTGGCACTGTCGCCACCTAGCGGCCATATCTGTGCTGATCGTGACAGACGCGTTTTGTTAGAGAGTGAGTCTTCTGTACGTAGTACTATTATTTATTCTGTGCTACCGTACAGAAAGGACACTTCCTACAAACCCGAAGTTTGACAGCGGTTCAGGGTCGAATCATGCTATCCCTTTCTAATATAGGGCACTATCCCTTACGGCTATTTAGGGTTGTCAAAATTCAAGTGATAATCTTATCTGTGGTCGTGCACGCAAAAGGAAGTCAAGTGGTGCCAACCTTAATAATTGCTCGGAGCAATGCTGAGCCGAGCGGAGCCGAGTTTGCCCGAAGTCAGGAGTGTCTCCCCACTGACCACTGACACGCTGTAGGGAGTATTACCAAGTAACTCTGAGTAGAGGGCGTCACTAGGCCAATATTACATATGGCCTACCGTGAAACACGACAATAGAAAGTTCGGTTTCTGCCTCTCTATCACTCCTGCTTATTCGATCGATAGAGAGGCAGATGAAGAAATTTCGATTTTCGCGTTTCGCGGCAGGTCACCTGTAAACAAACCGTCTTGATGCATCAATGTCATAGCACAGAATAAACAATAGTACTAGGTACAGAAGACTCACTCTCTAACAAAACGCGTCTGTCACGATTAGCACAGATATGGCCGCTAGGTGGCGACAGCGCCACGCGCGGCTTATGGCAAACCCCAAAATTGGGGTCGA
Source organism: Cydia fagiglandana (assembly GCF_963556715.1). NCBI lineage: Eukaryota > Metazoa > Arthropoda > Insecta > Lepidoptera > Tortricidae > Cydia > Cydia fagiglandana. The sequence goes on from NC_085957.1 coordinate 4,423,803, forward strand.
ACGGATGTACTTTTAGCTACCTGTAGCAAAGCGACGAAATCGCGGAGTGAGCCACGCCTGCCTCTGGGTTGGAAGGTCAGATGCCAGTCGCTTTGTAATAACTAAGTGCCCACGCCAATTCCTGAGATTAGTTGCCAAGCGGACCCCAGGCTCCCATGAGCCGTGGCAAAATGCCGGAACAACGCGAGGAAGATGATGACTTTTAGAACACATATTTTATCAAAAGCATCAATTTCATTGCGTTGGGTTTTTAGGGTTCCGTGTACCTCAAAAGGAAAAAACGGAACCCTTATAGCATCACTCGTGCGTCTGTCTGTTTGTCCGTCTGTCACAGCCTATTTTCTCGGAAACTACTGGACCAAATAAATTGAAATTTGATGCACATATGTAAATTAGTGACCCCAAGATGGACATGTTTTTTTTATAATTTTAAAATACATGGGTCAAACAGATCACTGTGTTACGTTCTTTCCTGTGGACATACACAAAGTTAAGGGCTATAAAGGTTAATTTTCTTATTTAACCCTAACCCACGTAAAAAGGTCCTCCTTTTATTTACAGAACTATGATAAAATCATTACTTACATGCCCACAAGCTGTTAACTATTGCCCACAGGGGAGAAAAATGTACAGTTCGCGCGAACACGCTAGTTAACAGCTTGTGGGCATGTAAGTAATGATTTTATCATAGTTCTGTAAATAAAAGGAGGACCTTTTTACGTGGATAAGGGTTAAATAAGAAAATTAATCTTTATAGCCCTTAACTTTGTGTATGTCCACAGGAAAGAACGTAACACAGTGATCTGTTTGACCCACATAGTTACATAGGACCGAAGTTATTTAAAAAAATATCCAAAAAATGACCATTTATCTCCGAAACTGCTGGGTCTCCGAAACACAAAATAGTTCTAAACCTATAAGGTGACAGGAAAACCTATTAGAAATGTGCAGTCAAGCGTGAGTCAGACTTATGTACGGAACCCTAGAAACGCGAGTCCGACTCGCACTTAATTGGCCGGTTTTTGGCCGGTTTTTTTTTATAATTCCTGTGCTTACTTACGTAAAAGTAGTCCCAGTGTTAGAAATTTCATTTCTATTTAGTTAATATAAGAGTTAAGAGGCAGAATTTAAATTAACTCTTATATTATTATGATATAAATACCTAATATAGTTTTTTAGAGATAGGTACATATATTTATTTATAATATAAGGTAGATACAAAAATTAAAAATAAAAATAAACTGACTTTAATAATATCTATAAAATAAAACTAAACTAAAACTAAAAACTAATAACCAAATAAAATAAAATAAAATTAGGTATACTAATACAAAATATATAATAATAATAATATAATAATTAATTTGAATTCTGCCTTTTTTAATTGTATTTTTTTATATTTTAAGCTTATTATGCTTCGGTTTTATTATGGAGTTTAGGGAGTAGGAAAAACTTAGTGTTTTTTTAATAGATAGGTACTTTATTTCTTGTTTTCAATTATTTATTCATGTTGCATTTTAATGCTTATTAATAGTTAAGTATAATGCATTAAATTCGTAAATGGTTACATTTTGATAAGAGGTAGGTACAGTCACCTGCAATAATGTGGTACACAACGAAGGCCGCAAAAATATCTGACACGATCTTATTTGTAGAGCCATAAGGGCCCCCCCACATCTAGCGTCTTTCGAGCGTCGGCGTCTACAACTCTATGGCCGCTGCTCGACGCAACGTCGACGCAACTGCGCATCAGCGACGTCATTTTCCATAGCGCTGACCAGACGCCGACAGACGCCGACGCTCGAAAGACGCTATACTGTAAAACGTAATTCAAGACCAAAAAAAGTGAGACATTGTTGCCATTGCAATAATTTGTTTGTAAAATTGTAAATTCCTTTTGATAAATAATCACGCTAAGATAATTTATTCATTAGTAATTTTACTCCTACTATTTAAAAAAGTACTTTTATTTATTTATTTGTACATAAATACAAGACGCGCTAGTAAAAAAGTGGCAACATTTCTTACTTTTTTTTGGTCTTGAATTACGTTTTGCAGTATAGATGTGGAGGGGCCCTAAGAGCGTGTCCCATAATTTTGCGGCCTTCGAAGAGTAACATATTATTGCAGGAGACTACAGTCTCTGTACACAGTTGACGTCAAATTTTTACACTTTTGCACCTTAATTCTTTGTAGTAATTGCAATAAGGCGAAAAATGTAAACATATCTTTGACGTCGACTGTACATAAAGTAGATGCGTGTATAATGATCCCCTTAAGGCCTGTGCGCACCGGGTGCGTGTGCGTGACTTGCGGCGTTGTAGTATACAGATCCTTATGAGAGACGGCACACCGCTTGCGTGACGTGTGTGTGCGCGCAGCTCCAATATTTTAGCGCACGCGCAGGTCCACGTCACGAGAGTCGGTGTGCATAAGCCTTTAAGAGAAAAACTTTACTGTATTCAAAGTTAAAGAGATCAAAGTGTGTTCCGGGGAACCCTAGGGTTCCGCAAAGCCTCTGTTGGGGTTCCGCGAAAATATACTTGTAATAATAAGAAAAAAACTAGCTTTTCTATAGTATCTGGTCCACAGTGATGAACGAAAATTTTTAATTTGGGGTTCCGTCAAATATTTCGCTTGCCGAAAGGGTTCCGTCACCAAAAAAGTTTGAGAACTGCTGATCTAAGCAATTGCATACTCATTTCTTATATTTTGCATGTAGTTTATTAATTTATATTATGTTTACCTACTAATAGCCTAGTAAAGGATCATTTTATACCTATGTATGGGTAAAACGATCCCTAGGGTAGGGTTAAAATACTTAAAATAATCACAGATAATTTCTTCCGGGCCTTGGTGTGCTGATGCTAAAAAAATATTAGAAAATTAGGTCAACGCCAAAAGCGGCGACCCCAGGTCTGGCGCATTTTTAATCCAGCGTATTTCGCTAGCCGTGCAAAGGGGAAACGCCAGCAGCGTGTTAGGTACATTTAGCCGGGTACCTATGGCCTATATAATAGCATGTAATACCCTGAATTTTTATATTTACCTAGTTATAAGTTTGTAAATTTCTGTTCTTATTTGTATTTAATAAAAGATTCCTTTTAATATCAAGATTTCTTCGTCTTATTCATTTAAGTCAGTCGATTCCAGCGTCTCTTTATTTTCAGAAGATGGATGCTTTTTTTTCTATTTTGGCCTTATTTTTGACGCCGTCAGGGGCACAGCTCTCTGCAATCCATAATTTACATTAGGAGCCCTTAGCATTTCTTCCTAGGGTCATTTTTTCGGAAGTAAGTGGCGTTGCGCACATAAATTCGCGACATGATATGTTATGAGCCAACAGGAGTGGTCATTCCTCCATACAAACGTACTCCTCGTTTTCCTCCGTGGTTTTTGAAGCTAGAGCAATGATTTTTTCAACACAGATTAATATTGTCAGTATCTGTGTCGGACCGTTTTGCTTTTTGTGATATTTTTGTATTTTAAGGCGCTAGAGCCCTTCAAAAATGGCCAAAATGGCCTAATTGACTATGCCGCAATGAGGGGCGTGGTATTCAAAACTGATATCAATTAGCCAAAAAAGCAAAACGGTCCGACACAGATAATTTCATAATCATTTAGATTTCCAAATTTGGTTACGATTGGTTAAGTTTTGGAGGAGGAAAAAGAGGAGTACGAAACCTCGAAAAATTTTCGCGCTCGCTGCGCTCGCATTTATTTTTGATTCTTTAATTGACTCTGTATCTGTTAGCTTGATTGATGAATTAATAGAGGTACCTAGACTAAGAAAAGTCTGCAATGATTTTGATAGCATACGCAGTGCAAGAGTTATTTTATACGTCATAATTTCATAGAAGTTTTGACGTTTAACATAACACTTGCACTGCGAGTGCTATCAATATTATTGCAGGCTTATGGTCGGCCAATGGCTGTTCAGCCTCTCAAAATATTAACTATTGAGAAAATCAACTTTGCGGCACTAGTGAGCTTAGCTTTTAGCTTCGCTTAAAATTGGCCATTAGAGGCAGATAAGAAAGTGACGCTGAAGCTCTCATCTTTGGTATTCCACTGGGAATTGGCCTTAAACCTAAAGGGCTCTCCCTACACTTGACGCGACGCGGAATCGGCAAAAACCGATAGAATAAAGCTTTATGTCCACGCAATAAGAGCGAAAAAGACATCGTTCGATTAGGATCGGCTCGGCCGACGCCTGAAGATTGAAATTAAAAACGCAAACTTTTATTTCCCTGTACTGAATGTGCTGTGTGCAGAATTGACTGTAGGGGGCCCCGAGCTTCGCACTGCCTAGGGGCCCCGACATCCTTAATCCGGCCCTGCATATAGACATCGTAAAATCGGGCGTATCGAGATATTCCTAGGAATATAATGAAACGCCGACATTTCATGATCTGCCTAGCGAACACCAGCCATTTTGTGCAAACCTCAAGGTGTGATATTCTGATATTCCTATAGTCTATAGGCAAATTAAACAAAAGTCGTCTCCTTCACGATTTTCGTCGACATCTCTTCTAAATACCTAAAACTGGTATGGACGTGTTCCTCGTGGCCTCCAGAATATGAATAGACCGGTTTTTATTTTATGGAGCCTCCCCCCCCCCCTCCATAAAATGGGGAACGTTTCGAAAAAAAGGAAGGAAAAAGTGGGGGGCCAACCAGCATTGATATTTGTTCACGTCTTTAGTCCTATGGGACCGATCGGTTCGTGTGAGATGTCGTTTGAAAGAGTATTAAACGTGCAATTATTGTTTTATAATAACCGTAGTCATAACTGTAGTCATTTACAAAATATTTAAAATATATGATTTTTTACCGTGCATGGATGGCATAAGTACCTACTGACAAAACATGCGTCTAACTCAATAAATTATAACTTTACCGCAATTAATGTTATTATAAAATATACGAAAAATTTCATTAGCTTTCCGAAAACATAAGTTTTATTGCTGTATGATATTATATAACAGATGAATTTTGTTCCGTCACGTAAATGGCGGGCGACCGACCTCAACTGATCATTATTTTTCGGGTTCTATGTTACTGATCAATTGCAATTGGTGATGCATACCATTAGAAAGAATATTAAACATACTATAATTGATTTCTAATAACCGTAGTCATAACTGTAGTCATTTACAAAATCATTGAAAATATATGATTTCTCGATCAATTATTTTACAACGCGCCCGCTATGAAGCTAGGAATATCAAAGAATGCATTGCTCTGATGGATCTGCGGTCTCTTTCATAAGGAAGATCGTGATATGCCTGGGTTAATATTAGATCAGGAAATGGTGGCGTTTCATGATACGCCTAGGATTACGATTTTACGATATGCCGCCGACTTACTACTTATTTAAGGTACCTTATGAATTTAATTTAATTTGATATTTAATTTGTTGTTGTTATTTTGAAAATAACAAAGAAGTCTTAGTAACAGGGTCCCGTTTTACCCTTTGGGTACGGAACCCTAAAAACGAAGCGTCGGAAGCTCCGGCCCGGCCTCGGACCGGTCTACCCCGAGAATAAGTAATATTTCATCGTTTCATGAATCATCAATTTATTTTATATCATATCAAAAGCGATTCGTGGTCGTGGTCGATGGTCCGGCGATTGTGCGGACCATGTCAGCTAGATGAGTTACCTGCAAAGGCAAAAAAAACTAAGCAAAAAATAAAACTGGACAAGTGCGAGTCAGACTCGCGCGCGAAGGGTTCCGTATCATTACGCAAATAACGGCTAGAAAATCACGTTGGTTGTATGGGAGCCCCACTAAAATTTTTACTGGGATTTCGTGGTCATAGTAAAAGATGCTCAGTATAATCCCAAAACCTCCCTGGCAACGGGAATGCACTTATTTTTTAGCCACCCTGTATACCCTGGAATGTAGCTACTTGCATAATAATATGGTTTTAAATAAATAAAATAAGCTTTTAATAATTGACGTAGCTAGGAAAGCGGCTAAGTTAAAATGGGACTGGGCTGGTCATGTCTGCCGAATGCCGCACGACTTGTGGGCCAAGTTAACCACAGAGTGGGAGCCCCACGAGTCTAACCGGGGAGCCGGCAGGCCTCGTCGGCGATGGCGGGATAACTTGGACTCCCTTCTTGAGAGGCTGGCGAGATATAGCACCAAACAGAGACGAGTGGAAGAAGAGGGGGAGGCCTTTGCCCAGCAGTGGGACACGGTGGGGCCTAAATAATAAAGCTTTTTTATTACAAGCTTTTACTTTCACCTGACCGTTGTCTGTCTGTCTGTCTGTGTGTAATCAAATCTTGCAAGTTAAATTTGATCCGCTTCCCGGTTTCCGATTGAGCTGAAATTTTGCATGCATGTGTAAATCGGATGACAATGCAATATCCATCGAGCTGATCTGATCTGAGACGGGAGGTGGCCATAGGAACTCTGTGATGAAACAACGCAACTTAATTGTGTTACCCTACGGTATACGGTAAAAAATATGTCTCGATAACGAGATTTTCTCGTATAGACGCCGTGTGAACGATTTTCAGGTTACCATACAAATTTTGCTGTCACTACGATATTCGATAAAATCTCGTGTACGGTATACGAGAAAAATTACGCCGTGTGAACGTAGCCTTAGGGGTTTTTAGAATTGTCTCGATGAGTATTAGTTGTCTGTCGTGAGAAAAGTACAGTCAGCGATAAAAGCTTGTACCAAAAATGAAATTTTTGCCAAAAACTTTTTAGTCTCCCACTAAGTACATCTCTCACCTCCAGGGCTCGGAACCGGTTTTTTGTAAAACCCGAAATAGCTCAATATTTTAAATTATTTTATGCTCTTTACGTAGGACTGCCTGCATCATATATTTAGTTAACAACTTCTTATTAGATTGTCCCATTAAAAATTAAATAATAAACCAAAGAACGAAAAGGAACTTAAAAATACCGGTATTTTTTAGTATGCATAAAAAACCGGTTCCGAGCCTTGCTCACCTCTATAGCCAGATTTGCGATCTGTTCATAGGCGTTGACGTGCTCCACCGGTCTCCATACGTCGTACATCCTCTTCAGGGTCTTCGATATATCTATCATCACGTTTAGCTTATCTGACGCGTCACCAAACACGTATCTAGACGACCAAACCACAGAAGAAATAATAGTACTACCGTACAGACAGAGGCCAAATTCGACATGTGCAACTGTCAGATTTCGCATCCACGTCAAATCAACAGTTGATTTTATCGCATACTGAGTGTTGATTCCATCAACGGTGGATAATATCACTTGGTACAGCCAAAACTCAACTCTAAACTAAGGGTGGTTCGGTTTGGTTTGCTTGTCACCCTAACTGTGGATTGTTAATGTCAAATTTTGACATTGTACGTATTCGAGAACTTATGATTTTTCCCACATCAACGGGAGATCAACACGATACGTCAAACGTCGCTTGTCGAATAGGGGCCCAGGACACTTCCTACAAACCCGAAGTTTGACAGCGGTTCAGGGTCGAATCATGCTATCCCTTTCTAACATATGGCACTATCCGTTTCGGCTATTTAGGGTTGTCAAAATTCAAGTGATTACCTTATCTGTGGTCGTGCACGCAAAAGGAAGTCAAGTGGTGCCAACCTTAATAATTGCTCGGAGCAATGCTGAGCCGAACGGAGCCGAGTTCGACCGAAGTCGGGAGTGTCTCCCCACTGACAAAACACTTAATAAGGTCTGTCTAGACGGCGACAATTTATCGCCAATCTGATTAAATTGTCCTATCAAATCAGTGGCCTATTTTATAAAGCTACAAGTTACAATTTACAAGCGGAAGTCTCTTTCTAACCCTATGTGATAGAGCGAGACTTCCGCTTGTAAATTGTAAGTTGTAGCTTTATAAAATAGGCCACAGGCCGTTACAAGTCCCACGCTCTTACCGCTAAGTCATTTAATAAAGTTGCTCGGTATTACGAATCTTGAGCGTAGCGAAGGACTCGAGAGACCTGTGGTGCAAATAAGTTTGGTCTCGCGTAGCATAACATCATCATCTCAGGAGATCATAAATCTATCGACCGGTCTGGTCTACTGTGGAGTGACCCTGTCTGTGAAGCCGATGGTCCTGGGTTCGAATCCTGGTAAGGGCATTTATTTGTGTGATGATCACAAGTATTTGTTCCCGAGTCATGGGTGTTTTCTATGTATGTATGTATCTATATAAGTATGTATATCGTCGCTTAGCACCCAGAGTAAAAGCTTTGCTTAGTTTGGGGCTAGGTTGATCTGTGTAAAATGTCCCCTAATATTTATTTATTTATTTATATTTATAAATAAAACGTGGTGAATGTGGTGATGGCAGTGGGAGTGGGTTCAATTTTACGCAATGTGAAATGAGCAAAATTTTATTTTGCTCACTCTGCGCAACAAACTGCGCTTCGCTAAGGCCCACTTGCACCATTCCTCTAACCCGGGGTTAACCGGTTAAACCTGGCGTTAACATGGTTACCAGCACAATTTGACACTGGGTTGACGGTTAACCCCGGGTTAGTGGGATGGTGCAAGTGGGCCTAAGAAAAGACGACCGGTCTGGTCTGGCCTAGTGGGTAGAGTGACCCTGTCTGTGAAGCCGATGCACGATGGTCCCGGGTTCGAATCCTGGTAAGGGCATTTATTTGTATGATGATACAGATATTTGTTCCTGAGTCATGTTTGTTTTCTATGTATTTAAGTATTTATATATTATATATATCGTTGTCTGAGTACCCACAACACAAGCCTTCTTGAGCTTACTCAATTCGTGTAAAAAATGTCTTATAATATTTGTTGTTGTTGTTGTTAAAAGATAAAAAAGCCGGGCAAGTGCGAGTCGGACTCGCGCACGAAGGGTTCCGTACCATAATGCAAAAAAAGAAACAAAAAAATAAAAAAAAAAACGGTCACCCATCCAAGTACTGACCACTCCTGACGTTGCTTAACTTTGGTCAAAAATCACGTTTGTTGTATGGGAGCCCCTTTTAAATCTTTATTTTATTCTGTTTTTAGTATTTGTTGTTATAGCGGCAACAGAAATACATCATCTGTGAAAATTTTCAACTGTCTAGCTATCACGGTTCGTGAGATACAGCCTGGTGACAGACGGACGGACGGACGGACGGACGGACGGACAGCGAAGTCTTAGTAATAGGGTCCCGTTTTACCCTCTGGGTACGGAACCCTAAAAATCAATATAATATAATATAATCAAAAATTATAAGTACCCTATATCAAAGGCCGTGGAGTTCTCGTAATCCGCCTTCACCAGCTCTGCCCTCTTGATCTTCAAGTCGCTATCCTTCACCGACTCGTACATGAGTCGGAACAGCTTCATCTTCATGACGTCATCATCATCCTTGCTGATTCCGAAGAGGGATTCGTTGAACTCTCGGGTTCTCAGGAGCGTCATGGCGAGCGAGCGCGCTTTGCGAATGTGCTTTGTGGGGGAACTGGAACAATGAGCAAAGTTGATGTTTGCACTCCGGGGTTATAGTTCGTTTTTTTTAAGGTAATAAGGTAATAGTTATTTGTACAACAAGAGATCAAAGTTTGATATTTCTTCGAGTGCTTATTTTGAGTCCCGTGCAAGCGAAAGATTCTATAATAGATCTCTAGAATCTTGAGCGTAGTAAGGGATTCAAAAGCGCACGAGATGTAAATAACTTTGATCTCGTGTAGTACACAAAATTTTTCACCCTAAGCAGTGAGAACATACCTAGAGGGACAGAGATAATAGAACCCAAGTATATCGAACTTGTATCAAACCCCGCATGTTGAAATGACATTTGACTATAAAAGTCACTTGAATGACATTTTGTCTCACTCAGTGAGCAAAATGCGATTTTGCTCACTCATACTGTCTCACTAAGTGAGCAAAATGCGATTTTGCTCACTGAGTGAGACAAAATGTCTTGAATATGTGTCTTTTAATTGAAAAACGCATTTTTAAAATAAGTTACGGGCAATAGGTATGTAACAATTTTGGAATCTTTCGCCTGCTCGGGTCAAATCAATATTAGCACGAGGGGTAAACAAAAACTTTGCCCCCTTATAAAACAAATAACTATTAAATACAGTCAAATCCTATTTTACCTCACAGCCGGGCTAGCACATGATTGGCGCGACAGTATCTCGCCGCGAGATAGACTATTTATTTAAACTTTATTGCACAAAATACAAATAAAATGTACAAAGGGCGGACTTAATGCCTAAAGGCATTCTCTAACAGTCAACCATAGGGCTAAACAGAGATGTAAGTAATAAAAATGACTACCCGCCCATCTTTAATTAATACAGTTAGAATAGGTTTTTGGCAAAAATTTCATTTTTGGTACAAGCTTTTATCGCTGACTGTACTTTTCTTTCCACAGGCAACTAATACTCATCGAGACAATTCTAAAAACCCCAAACACAATTAGGTTTCGTTGTTGTATCACAGAGCTCCTATGGCCACCTCCGGTCTCCATCATCAGATCAGCTCGATGACACCATAATATTGCATTGCCACCCGACTTACGTACGTAGGTTGTTCCATAAGTCTTGCAAAAGTGTAACTTCTTATTAAGCTTTTTCAAAATAAAAACCATCACTGTTAATACACTAAGCACCACTTGCACCTTTCCACTAACCCGGGTTAACCGGATAAACCTGGAGTTACCATGGTTACCAGTACAAATTGACATTGGGTTAACGGTTTAACCGCTTAACCCCTGGTTAGTGGGCTGGTGCAAATGGCCCTTATGCATGCGTTCCAACCATGTATCAAACATGATCTTCCACCGCTCCTTTGTGACAGTGGCGCTGGCTTGATCCCATGCACTCAAAAGCTCGTCATCAGTCGCAAACCGTCGTCCTTTTAATTGGGGCTTTTAATTGGTAACTTGAACGCCTTATAAATCTTTGTATCAGATTTATATTTGGCCTGCGTAAATTTGACCATATTTCCAACTTTCGTGCCCAGCTCAAGTGGCTCCCTATACGTCTTCGACGTAATTCTCATATCTTAGCTCTTCTCTATAGCATTCTTTTCAACCCCGCTACTCCTTCATACCTTAAAGAACGTTTTAGTTATCTCTCCTCCGCCAGGCCTTCACGGAAATATCAACTTGTTCCCCCTCCTTCTTCTACGAAATTTTATAATGACTCCTTTACGTTTCGAGCTGTTCGTCTGTGGAACAGTCTGCCGTTAGACATTAGGTGTGCTAAAACTCTCCAAAGCTTTAAAAACCTTCTAAAGAATCATTACTTATCTCTTCCTTAATGTGCCCCTGTGTATATATTATATATATATATATATATATATATATATATATATTGTGTTTGTATTTTTGTATGTGTTTATATATATGTATATGTATGTTTTATATATATTAAACTATTTGTTTGTACCTATTGGTACATATTTATATAATTGTATATGACCGAATGTGTAATCTTCTTATTCCTGTAACTTATTTCGTGCACTACCTGTTTTTAAAAGTTTTCTATTCTTTATATCCTGCTACCCCAAGGTTGTCTGGAAGAGATCGCTTACAGCGATAAGACCGCCTGTTGCTACCATTATTTACACTGTAAATCTGTTATTTTATTTTTCTTTGTGGTGCAATAAAGAGTATTTACTTACTTACTTTACTTACTTACTTGGCTCTTGATCAGCGGGAAGAGACCAAAATCGCACGGTGCAAGGTCGGTTGGCTATAAGACGGATGGTACAGCTCAGTAAGCCCCGATTGCTCCAAAAACTCCCGAGTTCTGATCGCACGATGAGCAGGAGCGTTATCATGGTGGAAGTGCCAACTGCCCAGATGAGGTACCCAGAGAGAACATAACTTTTTAACTTTTAGGTCTTTTTGTAAAATTGAATTAAGTGTTGATGCACTAATGTAGAGAATCTCCTCAATCTGCCTGCACGTAATTCGCCTATGAATTCTTATCAGTTTTCTAACAGCGTCTATGTTTTCTTGGGTCCTGCTTGGAAAGGGTCGGCCCGGTCTTTCGTCGTCGTCTAAATTATAGTTTCCTATTCGAAATTCCTTGTACCACCTGAATACAGTAGAAAGGGAAGGGCACTCTTTACCAAAGGCACCGAACATTTCCTCGTAAGCACGTACGTCGCACTCTTGGTAAGATAATCCACGTTTGAAATTATAATAGAAAATCACTCTGTACTCGCGGTTACCCTTTTCACAATTGTTTCGATCTATTTACCAACTATCACTGCTGGCAGGCTCAACAAACACATCATGTAAGAACTTGTAATCAGTGGCAGATAACCATATACGCTCAGTCATACTCATACATGTCAAAGCTTGTTAGATTCCTTCCATTGCAAGACTTATGGAACAGCCTACGTATGTATGCAAAATTTCAGCTCAATCGAAAACCGGGAAGTGGATCAAATTTAACTTGCAAGATTTGATTACAGACAACGGTCAGGTGAAGTGAAAGTAAATAAAAGCTTGTAAAAAGACGGGTAGTCTATCTCGCGGCGAGATACTGTCACGCCAATCATGCTTGGCCTACAGGTTTTACCTTACAACACAGCGATAAGACCGCCCGTTGCTACCATTATTTACATTGTAAATCTGTTATTGTATTTTTCTTTGTGGTGCAATGTGTATTTACCAGTGGGGGCGCGTCCATAAACGCAGATTCCCACCGGCTTGCCTGTTTTTGGACGTTTGAGCAGAGTCGTAAATGAAATATGTAAGCCAAATTAGCACACCGGCTTGCCTATGGCCTATGGATATATATGCACAGACAAAACATCCTCCAGACTGAGCATAGTCGCGCTACCCCCTCTGCCACGCATACGGTAATTTTACTCCATGTTCGAGTCGAAAGTGTTTTTGTGTGAAATTGTTAGTGTCCGACCGAAGGTTCGGTTTCGGTTTCGGTTTCGGCCAGTTTCGGCCAAAAAATCATGTTTCGGCTGTAGTTTCGGTTTCGGCCAAAAAACGGCCGAACCTTTCGGCCGGGCCGAAACTTACGAAATGGTACTTCGGAATAAGACCAAAAGTTGGGGAATAAGTAGGACAACAATATTAATACCTACCTACATATTATACTGATTCATGTATAGGTACGGAAATTAACTGGTTTATTTATTATAAAACAGAATTCCACTAATGAGGGCGCCACTGGACGGTCGTCGCAGTCTTAAGATGCTGTCAATACTTATAACGCACACACTGTCTAATTGTTTCGGAGTGAATGAGTGATTTTACCTCAATTTACTATTGGTTTGTGTTCCACATGTCCTCTACTTCAGCTTAGCCTTTGGCCTCGCTGCGCCATGCTCGGCCTCCGGTCTCGCTTTTTAATACAATGGACATTGGTTGGAGTCTGTGCTCAACTACTTATCCTGAAGCCTGAAGCACGGCTTTGACTTCGCATGAAAGTTCGCCTCACTGGGGCACTTCCGACTTTTAGGCCCAGGTGAAGATTGGTACCCGGCCTTGCGATATTGTCAACAAAAAATTTCGCGCTCGCGTTTTTGGTTGGTTTTTTGGTTGACCCTGTGTCTAAATGTTAACTTGACTGGTGAATGAATAGAGTTAGACCAAGAAAATTCTGCAATGATTTTGATAGCATATGCAGTGCAACTAGTGCAAATGTTATTTATACGTCATAATTTCATAGAAGTTTTGACGTTTAAAATAACACTTGCACTGCGTGTGTTATCAAAATCTTTGCAGAATTATCTTGAGCTTAAAAAACTGCTGGAAAAGATCTCAAGGATATTGGGTGTTGACAGCCCCATAATATGAGTATAAAAGGGGTTTTATGACATTTTTTCAACGATTTTAGCAAGTCCACAAAAGTTTCGGTTTCGGTTTCGGTTTCGGCCGAAACTAGAGCCAAAGCCGAACATTCGGTTTCGGTTTCGGTTTCGGCAAAAAAACATGTTTCGGTCGGACACTAGAATTGTCTTTGTCTTTGAACGGAACAATCACGGCACGGGACTTCGCTCACCTCGTCCCGCGCACCGCGCATTTTTCTCATCGGTTGCATGAAATAATTGCTCTAAACTCGGTCTAGAGGATTCCTAGTCTATGGATATATGTTTGACGCGCCGCCACTGGTATTTACTTACTTACCTAAAGAGTTCATCATTCATCTTTGCAAGGGACCCACTCCTTTCTAGACCCCTCGGGAACTCCGGAACAGACCTCGGCTTTCTCACACCGAATAGTTGTCGAAGCGATGCTGTCAAACTGAAACAAAGTAGAGATGCAACGGATAGTTGTTTGGCCGGATACCGGATATTCGGTCTGTTCATCAGTAGTTTGAGTCCCGGGGAAGGACATGGGATGGTTTTTATGTCGGAAATCATCCCTGAAGAGAATGCAAAGGGGGGTGGAAATGAAAGAGTTAATTAATTGCCTAATAATTGAAGTAAGCAATGCGCGAATTGAATGATTGCTATTAGCCAGGCGTTACACCTACCGGATATACGGCTTGACCATAGGCCGAATATCCGGTATCCGGCCGGCCGCCGAATATTCGGCCAGCGGTACTATACCTACATTTCGGTGTTTCAGGTGCGCATTCTGCAGGTTTGACCTGTTCCTAGTAAACGTTCGCGCGGACTCATTTCTAGGTTCGAATGAGTGCGCGTGCAAGTCAGTGGAATGATTAAATTGTTTTAAAATAATACACAAGTACGATTATGACCGTGTCTGTTTCTTAAATCCAATTTGTTTACTCCGAAATCAAGCAATGTTACTATCCGGTATCCGGCCGGATAGTAAAATAATGGCCGGATAGGCCGGATACCGGATAGTAACCGGATATCCGGTGCATCTCTAGTAAATATAATAAACAACATACTTGTTTAAGCTCTCAGGCTTGGCGACGCTGATGTAATCCAGGAACATGGGCTTGGTGGCCCAGCTCAGCTCGGACATGATCTTCTGGACATCTGGGTCCAATCCAAAACACTGGCACACAACAACTGGACAAAACACATATAAAAAAAAATCTAAATAGTTTATTGATACAGTGAAACATGATTAAACAAGGTTAGGTAAACTTATTCTAGTTTAACACTGCTAAAATTGTTACAAGATATGAAAATTGCCCGTGACACCTGCACTAGGCTATGCCTGTCTCGCAGGATGGCACTTTTTCTAGTTTGCCAGTTTTGATTGATTACATTAGGTGCTAAAGAATTCACTACTAACAGCTAAATTAACAAAGTGCATGCTACCCTACAGTCTCTACTAAGAGTACTAAGTATACTACAATTTTTGTATATTATTATTAATATTCATTAATATCTGGGATATTTATTAATATCCTAGGTACCGCTGGAGAGACGAAGTGCAGAAAGACCTTAGCGAACTCGGTGTCGTCGGCTGGACAGAAACGGCTTTGGACAGAGTAGCATGGCGGTCTTCGGTGTCGGAGGCCAAGATCCACTTCGGGTCGTTGCGACACAGCAACTAATTAACTAACGCTACGTCTTACGTAGGCGAACAACGCGCGAACGCGGCGCGGCGCGGCGCGGCGAAATCAATCCTTTGATGCCCATAGAAGTGTCCTACGTAAGCGATCTCGTTGCGAACGCGGTGCGGCGCGATTTGCACGCGAATGTCAGGCGGCGCGGCGCGGCGCGGCGCGGCGGCGGCCGCTTTCGCCGCGCCGCGCCGCGCCGCGTTCGCGCGTTGTTCGCCTACGTAAGACGTAGCGTAATATCTGGGAGACCGAGCTTTGCTCAGAAATATAATTTAAAAACGAATAAATTCGCGTTTTCCCAGAGGTAAGAGATCGATTTATCGCCCCCGAAAACCCCCATACAGCAATTTCGTCGAAATCGTTAGAGCCGTTTCCGAGATCCCCGAAATATATATACATATAAATAAATAAACAAGAATCGCTCGTTTAAATATATGAGCCGATGTTCATATTTATACTCTGTATCTTTAGGTACCTATCTATATAAATAAAAGAAAACAAACAAATTGCAAATTTTCGGGTAGTTATAACATTTAGGTATTGGTTAACCAACCAAATACAAAACCGCTTGGATCAGTCACTGAACGACCTGACTTTAACCTACATTATTTGATCATGTAATGTTTTCATCTACCCTCAACTGGCTTACCCCTCGTCTGCTTGTCAAATTTTATCATTGAAAAAGTGACCTTGACATTTAAAACAACACATGATAGCGACCTAGGGAGCATTTTTTATTTATAAGATTATTTCAAGTTTTATATTTCCATGTAGTTTAAGGTGGTTCGCTTTTCATACAAAATTCAATCAAATCTCATTAAGTAACTACACAGTATTAGTACACAAATATTTCCGCATTTATCTTCTTTCGAATATTCGTTTGCGCGAAATTAACAGGAAAACAATGTTTCATACAGAAATCATGCAAAAATCATAGTTAACTTTTCATCAATTTTACGTATGTGTGTGTCACAAATGTCGTGTACAGATACATTTGCGACGTTGCCATACCATTTCCGACGTTGCCGGGCTGACCACGGCTCGAATTTGGAGTGCCGTCATGTTTAGTGCAATTTTGTTGACACTGATATTTGACAGGTAGTTAATTGACCTAAGCGAGAAGTTCGTCAGCTTAGCTAAGAACTATCATGGCGTGTTATGCAAACAGTCGCTTTTTTGCTTGCAAACGGAAGATTCCCGGTTCGATCCCCAGTCATTGTATGCTGGAACATAACTTTTTGTATTTTTGTTACACCTACATTTCGTATTGTTTTTTATTTTTATTTAATTTTTCTTATTATCATAAATCGATTATACACGGTGTGTATAGGCTACACGTATTCTTTAATTTTTACAAAGATAATTAGAAATTATACTCTTCCTAATCTCTCTGATTTTTACAATCAGGACATCCTCACTGCAATAAAAACCGGGCAAGTGCGAGTCGGACTCGCGCACGAAGGGTTCCGTGCCATAATGCAAAAAAAAAACAAAAAAAGCAAAAAAAAAAACGGTCACCCATCCAAGTACTGACCACTCCCGACGTTGCTTAACTTTGGTCAAAAATCACGTTTGTTGTATCACGGGAGCCCCATTCAAATCTTTATTTTATTCTGTTTTTAGTATTTGTTGTTATAGCGGCAACAGAAATACATCATCTGTGAAAATTTCAACTGTCTAGCTATTACGGTTCGTGAGATACAGCCTGGTGACAGACAGACGGACGGACGGACGGCCGGACAGCGAAGTCTTAGTAATAGGGTCCCGTTTTACCCTTTGGGTACGAAACCCTAAAAAGAAGTGTATAAAATTTCCTGTGGTTAAAAATAATGGATTTTGTCTATAAATGAAAAACACAATTATTACTATAGTTTGTTTTTTTTAGCATTAGAAATAAGGTAAACAATCTTGACGTGTCTTTTAATTGAAAAACACATTTTAAAAATAAGTTACGGCAAATATGTAACAATTATAAATCTAATACGATCATTTATATTCTTCTGCTTTCATAAGTAATCGTTTTTGATTTTGAAAAACCTGATAACACTGAGTATGTGGGGGAAGCGCTGCTGGCCTAGCGGAAAGCAATTCGGAGGTCGCGGGTTCTAACCCCGGCTCGTACCAATGATTTTTGAAATAGCATTTGATACCTACCTATTTATACACCGATACCTATTTTTCGGTGAAAGAAAACAATGTGAGGAAACCGGACTAATCCAAATAAGTTTACTCTCTGGGTTGGAAGGTCAGGGCAGTCGCTTTCGTAAAAACTAGTGCGCATGCCAATTCTGGGATTAGTTGCCAAGCGGAGATTGAATATCTGGGAGACCGACCAAAGCTTACAAAACATAAAAACTCAAAAATGCGCGTTTTCTCAAAGACCTAGCTAAGAGATCAAACCCCTTATAGCAAATTTCATCGAAATCGTTAGAGCCGTTTCTGATACCATCCAAATATATAAATAAATAATTATATATCTAATAATTGCTCGTTTAAAGGTAAGATAACACAAAGGAGAAACAAAAAGAAATTACCTACTCGCACCAGTCTTGAACCCCAATCCTCTTGCACGTATTTCCACGAACATACCGTTACGCTATTGCAACATACTTACGTTGTGTGAAATTGTCTACTACAAGGATCACGGAAACACTGCTTGCATGTGTGAGTAATAGTAGGAAAAAGCGTGACAGCAACACTCCGTCAAATTAAAAAGGTGGTTTTTGCACAATGAAGTATTCAATGTTTTATTTAATAGTTCAATATTTACTTAAAGAGTGCGCGAAACATACTTTTAAGTATACAAATACCAAGACCATTTCACAAAAAAATAAAATCTGAAATTTTGCAGAAGTGGTGCCATCTAGCGAGAGTTAAGTTTTGAGTAACCTAGGCGAACCACCTTAATTAGTTTTCCTTTATTCACCATTCTTCTTAGGCTAGGTTTTTATAATATAAATATAAAAGTAAAATATAAAAACACAAAACAATAAAAAATACATATTAAACACATTATAAAAAACCTAACCTAGGGTGCCGCCGGCAGCGGGGGCCCATGCTACCGGTAATTAGTTTTATTAAAAAACCTAACCTAGGGTGCCGCCAGCAGCGGGGCAAGGCCCAAGCTACCGGTAATTAGTTTTATTAAAAAACCTAACCTAGGGTGCCGCCAGCAGCGGGGCAAGGCCCAAGCTACCGGTAATTAGTTTTATTAAAAAACCTAACCTAGGGTGCCGCCAGCAACGGGGCAAGGCCCAAGCTACCGGTAATTAGTTTTATTAAAAAACCTAACCTAGGGTGCCGCCAGCAGCGGGGCAAGGCCCAAGCTACCGGTAATTAGTTTTATTAAAAAACCTAACCTAGGGTGCCGCCAGCAGCGGGGCAAGGCCTAAGCTACCGGTAATTAGTTTTATTAAAAAACCTAACCTAGGGTGCCGCCAGCAGCGGGGCAAGGCCCAAGCTACCGGTAATTAGTTTTATTGAAAAACCTAACCTAGGGTGCCGCCAGCAGCGGGGCAGGGCCCAAGCTACCGGTAATTAGTTTTATTACTGTTTAGTTTGTATTATAGATTTAAATTCACACACACGGATCCGTTTTCAAGCATACGAGGGTCGAGGGGTTAAGAAGCCATTTGAGGGTGGATTTTGTTTACTCTAATACCTAAAGATACAGAAATTACGAACGGGTCTACCCCGATATGATTTCATTGTTTCAGCTTTAAATTCCGACGCGATTCCTTAAATTCGCTGTAATCATCACCAGGCGTGGCTCACTCTGCGATTTCGTCGCTTTGCTACAGGTAGCTACATAAAAGTACATCCGTTCCACCCCAATTTTGGGGTTTGCCATAAGCCGCGCGTGGCGCTGTCGCCACCTACCGGCCATATCTGTGCTGATTGTAACAGACGCGTATTGTTAGAGAGTGAGTCTTCTGTACCTAGTACTTTTATTTATTCTATGACTACACCTTAATACTCATAAAACAAAGTCCCCCGCCGCGTCTGTGTGTTTGTATGTTCGCGATAACGGAACACGCCTCTATTGTTAGAGTGCGTGTTCAGATATTGTGAACACCTTGGCCGCTCCGATATATCTGATGGCAACTAGCGGGTAGATAACACTAGATATTAAGGCTAAATTTTTATACAGTGGTCCCACTAAACGAAATTAATAACTAGCTTAAATCTAAAATAGGCCCTTGAGGCATTGTACCAAGGATGCTGGCGGCATTTCCTCGCTGTATCGCAATGCTGATACGTTATGCGTAGCCGCCAGCTCTTCGGTCACCAATTACGTCAACCAGACGCTTTGCGATTTATGCGAACAACTTATGCGCGCTGGGACCCCATGGACCTAGAGTTTCAAGTAGAGATGCAATGGATAGTTTGGCCGGATATTCGGCCTGACCATCGGCCGAATATTCGGTATCCGGCCGCCGAATATTCGGCCGCAGGAACTATACTTACATTTCGGTTTTTCAGGTGCGCATTAAGCTTTAGACCTGATTCGTTTTTTATTTTTTTATTTAAGTAGTAAGTACGATGATAACCATGACTGTTTCTTATTCCAATTTTGATTACTCCGAAATCAAGCAATGTTACTATCCGGTATCCGGCCGGATAGTAGGTCACTATTCGGTATCCCGCCGGATGGTAAAATAATGGCCGGATAGGCCTAGGTTTGCCAACCGTAATATATATAGTATTGTATTACATTTTGGCTCTCTTTACTATATACTTTTGGCAAAATATATAGTTCGTTAAAATATTATATTTCCGATTAAACGTATATTACATTCATGTTTAGTATTTTATCTAAAAGTACCTACTATATTTTTTTTGAAACGTACTATATTTTTGATGCCTTATTCTGGAAAATACTATATTCCACCAAAAAAAGTTGGCAACCCTAGATAGGCCGGATACCGGATAGTAATCGAATATCCGGTGCATCTAAGGCTGCCATATGGAAGAATGAAATGTCCTGATAAAAATCCTGACATCACCCTAAAAATCCGGACATTTCTTGAAACAGAGATTTGGCGTAGCTTGAACGACGCCCCAGCGGCGCGCTGCTCTCTGCGGTGTACTGCCGGCCTAGCCAAGGTTACAATCGCTATCGCTTCGACAACGAAAAGCATTATGTCTCTCTATCACTCTTCCATATTAGTGTGACAGTGACAGTTGCGTTTCGATCGCTACGAAGCGTAAGCGATTGGCGTCTTGGCTACGCGGCCTGTATCGTTGAAATAAATATTATTGTTTTCGTTGATTACTTACTAATACTTTTATGTATCCTTTCATTCATGAAAACATTGAAAACTGTGTTAACTTTGTAATAAATATATATTTAAACATTTTTTTATAAGGTCGTTCCTATCCGGCCGCAATCCGGACAAAGGGTCAAAAATCCTGACATGTCCGGACAAATAGTGAATAGAATCAGGCGTTACTTTGCGGAAATCCATATTAATTAAAACCAAAATCCGGACAAATCCGGACGTATGGCAACCCTAGGTGTATCTCTAGTTTCAAGGGTAGATTGAATAAAATTCAGTTGGTATTGAGTATGCGTTTTAATCGCCCGAAGCCTGAGGCTCCGCTGACTGGGAGTCCTTGTCCGGAGCCTCCGTGGTCGTCGGTTCGACAGTTTCGACACCGAACGGTTTAAACTCCCGGTTGTCCATTACTTGGGCTGAAAACAGTTATTTGTTACACTCATATTAATACCAGTTTGAGGGAAACTCACTAGATGGCATTTAAATAAAAAACCGGGCAAGTGCGAGTCGGTTCCGTACCATAATGAAAAAAAAAACGGAAAAAAATGCAAAAAAAAAGTCGGTCACCCATCCAAGTACTGACCACGCCCGACGTTGCTTAACTTTGGTCAAAAATCACGTTTGCTGTATGGGAGCCCCACTAAAATCTTTATTTTATTCTTTTTTTAGTATTTGTTGTTATAGCGGCAACAGAAATACATCATCTGTGAAAATTTCAACTGTAGCTATCACGGTTCGTGAGATACAGCCTGGTGACAGACAGACGGACGGACGGACAGCGAAGTCTTAGTAATAGGGTCCCGTTTTACCCTTTGGGTACGGAACCCTAACAATGACATTGTCCGTCACACATGACGTCACGCAAGCGCCTTACGCGTTACGCTGTCTCGAATTTAACATTTTTTCCCCTCCTCAGTGCACATCGCCGCTATAGTTATTTGTTTTACAAGGGGGCAAAGCTGTTGTTTAACCGCTCGTGTTAATATTGATACCCGAGCAAGCGAAAGATTCCTAAATTGCGTAGCGAGTGCTTCGATAAATGGAATCTTGAGCGTTGCGAGGGTTTCAAAGCACGACGGGTTAAACAAAATTTGCCCCCGAGTGAAACACAAAATTTTTCACCACACCAACCCGAAGCAAATATTAAATGTAAAATATCAAACAAAATCAAAACAAATGAAATCCAAATGAATGTTGTTCAATATTTATTATCCAAAATCATCATTTAAAAGTCAATTCTATCAGCAAAAATAAGAAAACAACTCAAAATTTGCATTTGATTACTTTGCCTCACATGTGAATAAAATGCAACTTTGCTAAGATCAGTTTATGAAGTGCAAAGTAAGCCTTTCTGAGCTGGTGTGGTGAAAACAAAACTTTTAACTGTTTAATAACGACTTTTTTGGACGACCGATGGCCTAGTCTAGTGGGTGACCGTGCCTATGAAGCGGGTCCCGGGTTCGAATCCCGGTAAGGGCATTTATTTGTGTGATGAACACAAATGTTCCTGACTTGTTGTCATGGGTGTTTCCTATGTATATAAGTATATGTTTATCTATATACGTATGTATATAGAGTCTAGGTCGATATATGCAGTACCGTAAAACGGGGTGAGTAGGTTACGCGGGGAGAGGTGGGTTATGAATGGGGAGAGAAGCTTTGAGAGGGGGGTGAGAAGGGATTTTAAGGCTACTGCTACAAAAATAATGTATTCCAATTTAAAATGGAGCTAAAGTAATACGCAAAATCAAAAAAATCGATCCAACAATCTTTCAAAATTACCTTTATATGATAACCCTTCTCACCCCAAATACGAGGCACTACGGGGTGAGTGGGTTTTCCTCTTTATCGTCAAAGTTATGAAATGGAACTACCCAAAATAAAATAAAAACTAAAATACAAACGTCCGGAACACTTATTATATACACCATTCAGTTTTCATATGTAAAAATAAAATTTATCGATGTTTCAATTTCAATTTTAACCCTACTCACCCCATTTTACGGTAATAGGGTCCCGTTTTTACCCATTGGGTACGGAACCCTAAATAGGGTTTCAAGAATTAATTCTTAATCAGAATAAAATAAATATTTAAGCGGGTAACTCCGATAAACGTGATTTTTAGCCGTTTCTTGCGTAATGGTACATTTTGACCAAAAACAGAGTAGAAATTAAAAAGCGGCCAAGTGCGTGTCGGAACACCTCTTTAAACATGGAAACCACATAATAGTGACTGGAAAAAGATAGGCAACCTAGTTGATTTATGTTTTACAAGTTGTATACTTTCCATTGAAACTTATTTCGTTAGTCAGACAAATCGGTGATATTTGCCGAAACAAATTTTTTTTTCAAAAATTTATTAAAAATAGCCTTGACCATATTTCTTTAGGCATCCCTATTTATTTATGTTCTGGAACATATTTTCTTTCATATTCTCATAGTTTCATCCGTCAGATAGATTGCTGAAGGTCGACCTAATCTTAGACCATCGAGCACTTTTCAACCCCATCGGTCATCTTCTCTGCGTGCAATGTGGCCTGCCCATTGCCACTTCAGCTTGTTAATCCGGTGGGCTATGCCGGTGACTTTAGTTCGTCTACGGATCTCCTAATTTTTGGTTACTTATAGGTTAGGATTTTTAAGGTTCCGTACCCAAAGGGTAAAACGGGACCCTATTACTAAGACTCCGCTGTCCGTCCGTCCGTCACCAGCCTGTATCTCACGAACCGTGAATCCGTGATAGCTAAACAGTTGAAATTTTCACAGATGATGTATATCTGTTGCCGCTATAACAAAGTAGTACGGAACCCTCGGTGGGCGAGTCCGACTCGCACTTGTCCTTTTAAAGGTACTTACGTTTAATTTTATATTTCTTCTCGACCTCATGCAGCATGTTGGTTAGGTACATAACGTCCCAGTGAAGCTTCTCGATCTTTTGCAGATGCAGAATCTGGTCCCTAGTGCGTAGGCCCTGCGCCATCAATACACTTGAATTGTATAAGTCTACCATCTTACGGTAGCGCTCCTGAAAGAAGAAAAAAAAAGTAAATGAAGAAATAGTAAATTCCTTTTGATAATTAAACACGCTAAGATAATTTATTTATTAGTAATTTTACTCCTACGATTTAAATAAAAACCGGGCAAGTGCGAGTCGGACTCGCGCACGAAGGGTTCCGTACAATAAAGCAAAAAAAAAACGGAAAAAAATGCAAAAAGAAAACGGTCACCGATGGGCACTGACCATGCCCGACGTTGCTTAACTTTGGTCAAAAATCACGTTTGCTGTATGGAAGTAATCTTTTATTCTATTTTTAACCGACTTCCAAATCTCAAAGAAGGAGGTTATCAATTCGGTTGTATGTTTTTTTTTATTTTTTTTATTTTTTTTTTATGTTTGTTACTCCATATCTCCGTCATTACTAGATCGATTTTGAAAATTCTTTTTTTGATTGAATGTATATGCATACAGATTGGTCCCGTTTTTGTCAAAACCCAGTTCTGATGATGGGATCCATGAGGAATCGAGGGAACTCCTCAAATCTTAAAGGCATACATATAGTGATTTTTGGGTTTTTATCAACAAATCAAGCATATACACCCAAAAAAGTAACATTTGATGAAGTGGAACTGCTGATGATGATCAGAACGGAACTCTTCAACGACGCATAGTTCACGGTTGGCGATTTGTCCTCGTCGTTATGTTTGTTAAGCAAGTTAAGTTTTTAAGCCACATTTTTGTCAAGCTCGAGTTCTTATGATAGGATCCATGAGGAATCAAGGGATCTCCTCAAATCTTAAAGGCATGCGTATAGAGATTTTTGTATTTACATAAAAGAATCAAGCAGTTTCATTAAAAACTGTTGCATTTGATGAAGTGGAACTGCTGATGATGATCAGAACAGAACTCTTCAACGACGCATAGTTCACGGTTGGCGATTTGTCCTCGTCGTTATGTTTGTTAAGCAAGTTAAGTTTTTAAGCCACATTTTTGTCAAGCTCGAGTTCTTATGATAGGATCCATGAGGAATCAAGGGATCTCCTCAAATCTTAAAGGCATGCGTATAGAGATTTTTGTATTTACATAAAAGAATCAAGCAGTTTCATTAAAAACTGTTGCATTTGATGAAGTGGAACTGCTGATGATGATCAGAACAGAACTCTTAAACGACGCATAGTTCACGTTTGGCGATTTTTCCTTTTCGTTATGTTCGTTAAGC
The DNA here is from genome assembly GCF_963556715.1 of Cydia fagiglandana. Lineage (NCBI taxonomy): Eukaryota > Metazoa > Arthropoda > Insecta > Lepidoptera > Tortricidae > Cydia > Cydia fagiglandana. Next base: position 4,448,761 of record NC_085957.1, read on the forward strand.
AAGTTAAGTTTTTAAGCCACATTTTTGTCAAGCTCGAGTTCTGATGATGGGATCCATAAGGAATCGAGGGAACTCCTCAAATATTAAAGGCATACGTATAGATTTTTTTTGTATTTTCATCATAAAATCAAGCATTTACATTAAAAACTGTCGCATTTGATGAAGTGGAACTGCTGATGATGACCAGAACAGAACTCTTCAATGACGCATGGTACACGTTTGGTGATTACGAATTTCGATTTTGACTTGGACTGGGACCCGGACTCGGACTCATACCCGGATCCGGTTCGGACCCGGATCCGGTTTGGACCCGGACTCGGATCCGGATTCGGACCCGGACTCGGAACCGGACTCGGACCCGGACTCGGATCCGGACTCGGACCCGGTCGCGGACCCGGACACGGACCCGGACTCGGACCCGGACTCGGACCCGGACTCGGACCCGGACTCGGACCCGGACTCGGACCCAGACTCGGACCCGGACCCGGACTCGGACCCGGACCTTGACCCAGAAAACCACTATGATACCTTAACTAAATAATCAACTATGATTACCTATCATAAAATTAATGTAGGTATAAAGTACGATGATGCCAATCTTACTAGCCCCTCCCTCTTAAACCCCCGTACACCGCACGGCATGCGCCATTAAGTGGGTTAGGTTAGGTTTGAACTGCGATCCTCACAGAACCGAACAAGGATTAGGTTAGGTTAGAAATGCGAGCCTTACAGAAACGAAATGCTACTTGAAAAGTGGGTTTGATTAGGTTCGAACTGCGATCCGCACAGAACCGAACTGCTATCTGAGGAGTGGGTTAGGTTAGGCTAGAACTACGACCCTCATGGCTCCTCTTCACGATGGGCCAACGCCGGCCACTCCAAGGGACGCATTTATGCGTTAGAGGGAGCAAGTGATATTGCTATCTCATTCTACCGCATGGCTGCGTCCCTTGGAGTGGCCGGCGTTGGCCCATCCTGTAGAGGAGCCATTATACAGAAGCGAAATGCTAGTAGAAAAGTGGGTGGTTTTACCTACTTTTCTACATAGTGTACCATCTACAATAATCTTTCATCGGCCCCCATGGAAGTCGGTTTTTTTTTCTTAAAAATTATTAGTATTTGTTGTTATAGCGGCAACAGAAATAGATCATCTGTGAAAATTTCTACTGTCTAGCTATCACGGTTCGTGAGATACTGCATGGTGACAGACGGACGGACGGACGGACGGACGGACAGCGGAGTCTTAGTAATAGGGTCCCGTTTTACCCTTTGGGTAAGGAACCCTAAAAAATTGGGGACAATGTTAAGGCCTGTCCAGACGGGGACAGCTTTTCGCCAATCTGATTATATATCCGGTCAAGCAAATCTTGTCAGTAGGAAAAGGCGCAAAATTCAAATTTTCTATGAGACGATATCCCTTCGCGCCTACTTTTACTACGGATTTTGAAATAGATCTCTATTAGATATCTTTTAGACACCACCAAGATACGATAACGATATGTTTAAGATCTGACCTGTCAAATTTGACATTTGCACGATTCTGGAGATACTTTTTAACGATTTCCACAGGATATGACTTAGAGATCCAATTCACGTCTAATAGATCTTACTCTATCTAACGTAAAAGTGACATTGGTTGCCCGAATCGCGCTGCAAAAGAGAACTAGTTGATATCTAAACTATAACGTATCTAGAATGGATCTAGTACGTGTCGTCTCTTATGAATATCTTTAAGTTCGAATACGGCAGTATAAATCTACGTTTCACGCTAGTTCTGATAAGGAAGCCTATCTCATGAGCATCTGCCTTTGCAGCGCCAACTTCCACAGTTCTATATGTGTGTGCTGCAGTGCGTCCATCGTTACCGATATCATATACATGAATAAGAGGGACAGACGATCTACGTACCTCGCTAGTTCTGATAAGGAAGCCTATCTCATACGGCGTCAGCTTCCACAGTTCTATATGTGTGTGCTGACGCCCATCGTTGCCGATATCATATACATGAATAAGAGGGACAGACTAGAAATCTACGTACCTCGCTAGTTCTGATAAGGACGCCTATCTCGTACGGCGTCAGCTTCCACAGTTCTATATGTGTGTGCTGCAGTGTGTCCATCGTTGCCGATATCATATACATACATGAACAAGGGGGACAGACGATAAATCTACGTACCTCGCTAGTTCTGATAAGGAAGCCTATCTCATACGGCGTCGGCTTCCACAGTTCTATATGTGTGTGCTGCAGGGTGTCCATCATTGCCGATATCATATACATGAATAAGGGGGACATACTATAAATCTACGTACCTCGCTAGTTCTGATAAGGAAGCCGATTTCATACGGCGCGTTACCGCGGAGCATCTGCCTTTGCAGCGCCAACTTCCACAGTTCTATATGTGTGTGCTGCAATGCGTCCATCGTTGCCGATATCATATACAGTACTGCCGGCTCCTCTTCGATATATAACGTTGTAACCGTGTCTGAAATAATAAGCTAATAAATACCTCAGTAGCAAAAAAAAAACGCGCGACGAAAACAAAAAAGGTGCGTTAAAATAATAAATATATAAAATAAAATATAAGTAGAGCATCAAGAAAAAGTAAGCCATTATGTGCTCCGACTTTCTTGTATCATCACATTCATCACACCATATTATATATATACACGTAATAAGAAATGTGACCGGTGACCGAAGGGCTGGCGGCTACCTCGCACAACGTATCAGCATTGCGATACAGCGGGGAAATGCCGTGCCGCCAGCATCGTTGGTACAATGCCTCAGGGGCCTATTTTAGATTTAAGCTAGTTATTAATTTCGTTTAGTTGTACCACTGTATATATATTGTATGTATGTAAATAAATGATGTTAGCTAGTTATTAATTTCGTTTAGTAGCACCTACCACTGTATATATATTGTATGTAAATAAATTATAAATTTTCTTAAAAAAAAGAAATAAAGCGGGCCACAGCACAGATTACCAGTTCGCCGGCCGATATCGGCCTGTCAGTTGTTCGGAGCGGTCAAATTTTGCGTTTAACTGACAGTATTATGATATTGTCCGGCGAACTACTAGTAGTAATCAGTGGGCCTTTAAGGGGCCCACAGATTACCAGTTCGCCGGCCGATATCGGCCTGTCAGTTGTTCGGAGCTGTCAAATTTTGCGTTTAACTGACAGTATTATGATATTGTCCGGCGAATTAGTAATCAGTGGGCCTTTAAGGTGCCCACAGATTACCAGTTCGCCGGCCGATATCAGCCTGTCAGTTGTTCGGAGCTGTCAAATTTTGCGTTTAACTGACAGTATTATGATATTGTCCGGCAAACTAGTAATTAGTGGGCCTTTAAAATTTTTTCGGGATTTCGGGTTTGGTGCCATAATAAAAGTAGCTCAGTTTAGCGAGTAGAATCGAGCCCTAGATTTAAAGCCCCATGGTCAGACACACCCTGTATTTGCTATAAGAAAGCAACAATGAAAAAGTAAAATGGATATGGCTTACTTTTTCTTTCCAACTCCGTGTAGGGCTAAGATGGTGGCTCTTTATCATTTGTCACAATTCCTGTCACGTTCTAATATTTTACGTGCGAAAGTGACGAATGGCATGACGAGTGATAAATTGCGACCATGATACCGCTTCTGGATCCGATTTGTAATGTTCTTGCCTTGTACAACACAATCACAGTTTTAACAACACGTATAGCCGAATTTCCCCAAATAAAATGGTGTAAACTGGCTACTAATTACAAAATAAGTAATAGTATTATCATACAGAACGGCCACGCACCGCCCCGCCCCGACTCGCATTACCTCGCCCCGCGACTGGCCGCGACATGAATCTGGCGGACTTCTGGCGTCCTCTTAGTAAAGCGACTTACCACACATACACAATGACGCGTGTACAGACGTGCCGCGCACACATGTAAACACAAATGATTTTTAAGGATGGCGTGTTCGCCCTGTGACTAGGGTTACCAGATGACAGGAATTTTCCTGAAATGTCAGGAATTTTGGCCTTTTGTCAGGAATGGGGACGGAACACGAAAATGTCAGGATTTTTTTTGAATAAAACTTTAATTATTAAAACGCGGCTATCGGCTCAATCGGGTGGCCATCTCTAACGGCTAAACATCCCCCCCCCCCCCCCCGTCGTGAAAAAAAATTTATTTGAATGTCAGGAAAAATATTCGGATATCAGGAATTTTGTCAGGAAATTCTAAATTTGTATCTAGTAACCCTACGTGTGACTGAATGGACACCGCAGACTAGCCGGGGCAGAGGCAGACCAAAAAAGGGATCGCGGGATGACCTCGACGCTGTTCGCAGCGACTGGCGGGAGCTTGCACCAAACCACAGAATAAATAATAATAGTACTAGGCTCTCTAACGCGTCTGTTAGAATCAGGACAGATATGGCCGCTAGGTGGCGACAGCGCCACGCGCGGCTTATGGCTAGCCACCAAAATTGGTGTGGAACGGATGTACTTTTAGCTACCTGTAGCAAAGCGACGACATCGCGGAGTGAGCCACGCCTGCTAGAACCTCTAGAACCGACACCGTGACCTCCACGCCCACCCTGGACTATAACCGCGAAAATCGAAGTTCGCAAATTGCGGGGATTTTTCTCTGTCACTCTAATTACGCCTTCGTTGGAGTAAAAGAGAAAGATCCCCGCAATTTGCGAATTTCGGTTTTCGCTGTAGCCGCTCTGTTCGTATGCCTCTAATACTCTGTATCTTTAGGTATTTAAATAAAAGTGAACAAATAATTTGTGCACTTACGGGTAATTATACATTTATTGATTAACCAACCAAATACAAAACCGCCTGGATCTGTCACTAAACGACCTGACTTTAACCTACATTATTTGATCATGTAATGTTTTCATCTACCCTCAACTGGCTTAAGAATCCATTTGAGGGTAGATTTTGTTTACTCTTTCTTATACAGGGTACATCGTTTGCCAAATTAAAACGGCAGATAGGTTGAGTCATTTGCTATCTGCTCATGCCTAGAAAAAACAAAGTTTTGTACGGAACACTAAAAAAATTGACCATGTTTTTTTTACTACTGCGCAAGTAGAATTTGAAATTTACGAAAAACTGGCATAGAGCTGAAAAAAAAACGTCCGCAAAATTAAAAATTTCTAGGCCTGGGAAGATAGCAAATGACTCAACCTATCTGCCGTTTTAAAATGGCAATCGATGTGCCAAACACCCTGTATATCTAAAGATACAGAGTATAGCTACTACAGTAGCTAAAGAAATAGGCTCTCAATGATATAAATTCAAATTTCAAACTAGCAAGAAACCCCAATAATAAAATTATGCTAGTTAAATAAAATTAAATATTTAAAGAAATACAAATAA